>NW_027189135.1:2478951-2522588 GCF_040958095.1 Procambarus clarkii
TCTTCTCATCCTGACATATTCATTCCTGGCATTCTGGTATCTTTCTCTGCTCTCCAGTGTCCTGTTATTCCTATAGTTTCTCCATGCCCTTTTACTTTGCTGCTTAGCTAGCCTACATCTTTGATTAAACCATGGGTTTCTCATCTTCATTTCTCTGTTTTCCTTTTGGACTGGGACAAACTTGTTTGCTGCGTCCTTGCACTTCTGCGTGATGTAATCCATCATATCTTGGGCCGTCTTTCCCCTGAGCTCTGTTTCCCATGCTATATCTGTTAGGAATTTTCTTATCCCCTCATAGTTTCCCTTTCGGTATGCTAACCTTTTGGTTTCGGTATCCCTCCTCGAGTTCAATAACCCTTCTTCAATAAAGTACTCAAACACCAGTACACTGTGGTCGCTCATTCCTACTGGGTCCTCAAAACCGATTTCTCTTATGTCGGAGTCGTTCAGAGTGAAGACTAGGTCGAGTCTCGCTGGTTCGTCATTGCCTCTCATCCTTGTGGGTTCTCCGACATGCTGGGTTAAAAAGTTGCTTGTCACCACCTCCAATAGTTTGGCTCTCCACGTATCCTCGCCTCCATGCGGTTTCTTGTTCTCCCAGTCAATCTTTCCGTGATTGAAGTCGCCCATGATGAGCAGGTGGGATCTATTTCTACAGGCAGCAGAGGCTGCCCTCTCAATTATAGTGTTAACTGCCTTGTGTGCTGCCTTGTGTGTGTGTGTGTGTGTGTGTGTGTGTGTGTGTGTGTGTGTGTGTGTGTGTGTGTGTGTGTGTGTGTGTATAAGGGGGGGGGGAGAAGGAAAGAGAGTGTGTTTGTTGGGAAAGGGTGATTATGGGAAAGAGTGTGTGTGGAACGGCTGGTGAAAGGGAATGTACTCACCTAATTGTGCTTGCGGGGGTTGAGCTTTGGCTCTTTGGTCCCGCCTCTCAACTGTCAATCAACTGGTGTACAGATTCCTGAGCCTACTGGGCTCTATCATATCTACATTTGAAACTGTGTATGGAGTCAGCCTCCACCACATCACTTCCTAGTGCATTCCATTTATTAACTACTCTGACACTGAAAAAATTCTTTCTAACGTCTCTGTGGCTCATCTGGGTACTAAGTTTCCACCTGTGTCCCCTTGTTCGTGTCCCACCCGTGCTGAAGAGTTTGTCTTTGTCCACCCTGTCAATTCCCCTGAGAATTTTGTAGGTGGTTATCATGGCTCCCCTTACTCTTCTGTTTTCCAGGGATGTGAGGTTCAGCTCCTTTAGCCTTTCCTCGTAGCTCAATCCTCTCAGTTCCGGGACGAGCCTGGTGGCATACCGCTGTGAGAGAAGGTGAGAGAGAAGGTGTGTGTATGTGTGTGTGGAAAAGAGAATCAGTTTGTGTCGTCGGGGGAGATTGTGTGTATGTATATGAAGGGCATGTGGAGGTGTATAAGGTATGAATGGCGGCCGTGTGTATGTGTGGAGTGATCGGGGAGAGTCAGTGTATTGTGGGAAGAATGTATAGGGAATTAGATCATGCGGACACGCTCCATACAAGGCAATGGAACATGCGAATGTGTGTGTGAAGGGAGAATGTGTATCCAAGGATCAACACACACACACACACACACACACACACACACACACACACACACACACACACACACACACACACACACACACACACACACACACACACACACATACACACCACACACAATTGTCAGTGTCAGAGTAGTTAACAAGTGGAATGCACTAGGCAGTGATGTGGTGAAGGCTGACTCCATACACAGTTTCAAACGTAGATATGACAGAGCCCAGTAGACTCAGGAACCTGTACACCAGTTGATTGACGGTTGAGAGGCGGGACCAAAGAGCCAGAGCTCAACCCCCGCAAGCACATCTAGGTGAATACAACTAGGTGAGTACACACACACACACACACGGAAGCTGAATTGTGTTTTATCTCTTCGTATTCATTCTCCTCAGCCAGATACTCTTATGTAAATATGTACTCAACGACGTATACTCACCTGGATGTGCTTGTAAGGGTCGGGCGTCAGCTCTTGCGCCCCAGCTTTGTGTCGGAAAATCCGACACCATTTAATATATCATACAGATAATAACTGTATTACCAACAAGTTACCCATAGAAAACGTAACTTGTAGTGGAATTACCGTCTATAGAAAATGGGATATCATCACCACATACTATTATAATTCACCAGCTATTCTGCTGGGAATTATTCTTAAATACATAAGTCTTTGGACTTTACCATCATAAAAACATCTTATATAAATTAACTTAATTATCAATATTAAAGTAGAGTAAATGTGACCCTTCTATCACGTTCTGAAATCTGGACAATGTAAGCCAGGCGTCAGAGGGAGGAAGGAGGGCAGCCATTGTTGTTATACGAGACCAGAGGCTCACACGGGAGCAAATTCGGCTCCTGTTAATTTTACTTGGACGTAGTGTTATGGATACCAAAGGTGTACCATCTGTCAACACGCTGTCAACAAATCAAGTTAAGTGTTCTTTCCGAAACCCATTATTTATCATTAGTGGCCATTAATGTCATTATATAGGGTGATCCGGTTAGATCACATGGAAGCCTCAAACTAAAGGTAATTAAGCCAGGTCTTCATGTTCCATGTACTGTTTTCTCTGATATACTTGTCATATATAGGTATCTGGCTTCACAGCTAGCGCACTTTTGACAGGTCAAGACGAGGATGCAAGATTTGTGCACCAGTTACTGGGTGATATGGAAGCTACCTCAAAGAGGATAATTTGGTGTCTACACCCTAGTTATACCTGGTGGACTAACCTGCTGTACTATAAGATAAGGAACCTCTTTAATGTATGTAGATACTGTAGTTTGATTGGCTGCATATATATTAATTTAATAAACCCCCCCTAATGTGTAGAGGATCGATTTGTGAGATTGAGATTATTGCAGAAATACAGTCCACTTATCATTATACAAATTGCTATCGAAGTATATAAATTAACGTAAATATAAATTCATATAAATTAAATAAATATAAATCTCACAGGTCGGTTCCCACATTATTTGGTCATCTTCGAACCGGATGACGGATTATTTGGTCCTTCGAAACCGAATTATTTGGACCTTCGGAACCGGAATATTCGGTCCTATGAACCCACATTTGGTCATCTTAGTACCGGATGAACCAGTTAACCAGTGGATTCATTAAATATACTAGTGCAGTGTTATTTAAACAAAGCCAGCAGTCAAGACGGCAGCGTAGCCTCGAGGGAGCTCAGGAGCCTCCCTCAGCCCAGTTCAGCTTCGTCAGCGGTTTCATGCACACCCACAGATATTTGGTGGCGTGTTATTTCGTGAAATGACAGCGCTAATATAGAATCCAGCCAAATTAGTGACTGTGTCTTCGCGAGATTGTTCACGGATTTCGTGGTGTTACATTTCGCGAGAGATTATCTACGAATTTTGTGGACTTTATTTCGCGAGGTCACTAATAATATTTAATACTTCTAGATAATATTAGAAGTTTCATAGAGACTAATTAAGAGGCTATTATCAATAATTGTGTATATTATTTCTCCAAAATAGAGAATTATTTAATATATATTGCACTAGTGATCACAGTATATATTTACTAATTGCCAACCCACAACAGGGTAGGATATGACTAGTTGAACTATTATTGTTCATCCTAGTCCCATTATTACAATAGTCAGTTGTACTATATTGAACAACCTAACACCATTAATGAATGGTCCAGACCCTATTTTGGGTGTAATTTTTATCAACTCGAGTTGAGTTGTATATAATAAAATTACTTATGATCATTACACCTTTGAGTGATTAATTAGTGTCTCTACCATCCTAGGGTGATATAGAAGAGCTAACCTAAAGGTACTTCCAGTGACACTGGTTTATCACTCAAATCATTAGTGTGTATGATTGTATATATATATAATGTGTATTAATTTTAAGTGCTAACCTCTAGTAGAGGTAGGATTATTGCCTAGTGAGTGCAGAATATACCCTAGGCTACCATTAGTACTTGCTCACAATTTATGAGCCAGTGGTGCCCAATTAACAAGTCACCATGACTAATCCACAGAAAGCAAAGCGTGCTTTAATATCAAGCAAACGCCAACTAACAAGAGATCTCAACCAATATGAACAGTTGTTATATGAGCCTGTAATTAATTATCGTCGGTTGAAAATACCACTGTTACAGATTCAAACCCAATTGCATATATTGAAAGCAAATAGGAAATCTTACCAAAATCAGGTCCATGACGACGACATAGTAGTTGAAGATGTGGAACCATTCCTGTCTGACCTAGCACAATATGAAGAAGAAACTCAAGGCAGGTTGGAACATTTACACAGGATAATTGAATCAGAACAAATAGCAAGTACATCAAATAAAGTAGATAATGTTATGGATGATCTGGATCTTTTTGAGAATAAATGTAAAGCCAGATTAGATCCTTTAATCAACAAGGATAAAGCTTCACCCAGGAAAGCTTCACTCACTACAGCTTCACCCAATATTATACCACCAGAAATTAAGCAGTTCTCAGACAATTTATCCACAGTCTCTGTGGTTTCTGAAAACCCAATACCTGAGGGTACTAAGTTAACATGCCTCCAAGCTAGAGGTGAAGCTGAACCAGTAGTAGAAAATGTAAATGAAAATAGCGACAGCACTAATTTCCCAGTCCAGCTTCCTAGGAATAATGCTGGCAATGAGAAAACTGTCATACATCTAGTACTACAATTGCTGGACTTACCTCAACCTGATCAGACTGCTGACTCATTACAATCCTTCAGCATGGAGTTTGAGTCACTACTAAGAATATTCAGTCTTAAGGTTGATATAACTACTAGTGAATGGATGACCAAAGTAGTCCTTCAACGAAAATTGTCCAGCGATATACTAGATGAATTATATGCACATCAACATAACACCATCCTGACAGTACAGGACATCACTGAAGGTTTACATTCCATCATAAACAAACGACGTGCAAATGAGGAAGTTAAAGCCTCTTGCAAGCCTTCAGTAATAGAAAATAGTCAATTAAAGGGTAAAACAACTTCCCCAAATAAACATCAGTCAATTACTCAAACATCAAGTTGCAGAAAATCTGACAATGCAGCAGCAACCTCCAAGCCTACTGTTACTAGTTCACCCAAACCGGTAACTTCCAAACGTGCAGTAGGTTGGGGGACATGTATGTTCTGCAAAAAGAAACATTCAACATACTGTTGTGCTAATTATCCAACCAGAGACACTCGTATTGAGCGACTCCAGGAATTAGGGAGATGTTCAAGGTGTCTCAAGTCACACAACATAGACTATTGTGATACCCAATTCAACACCTGCAACAGGTGTAGAAGAGGTAGGCACCATGCAGCACTGTGCAAATATACAAAATTAACGTATTCAAGACCCAAGGTGGAAGATAGCATTCCCACCTCAGTACAGTACTGCAAGGTGCAACCAACAAAGAGTGTCCATTCGGCAAAGTCTAAAGGTAATACGACATTGCCTACTGCCCAAATTACCATCCTGAATAAGAGGGCCAAGGTCCATACCCGTGGGTTGTTTGACCAAGGATCCCAGAGAACATATATCACTAAAAAGCTGGCAGATGAATTACAATTAAGGCCTGTAGCCCAGATGTCATTCAACATCTCAGGGTTTGTAACAGATGCAGGACCTCAAGTCTACCAGGTGGTACAACCATCAGTACGTTTAGGCAGGTACGTCTGTCGAGTACAAGCCATTGTGGTGGACAAAATACCAGTAGACCTACAAGTTCAAGGTCTGAGAGCAACAGCCAAATTCCTGAGAAATAGAGGAATAAAATTGGCAGATAATATTAAGTCTGATCACCTTACCGACTTCGGTCTCCTTGTAGGGACAGACTATTGCCATCGATTCATCGGTAGCCCTACTAAATATCAGGGTATAACCATGTTAAACTCTGCAGGAGGTAAATTACTCTCAGGCCCAGTATCAAGCCTGAGGAGCCCTATGCCTGCAGATAAACAATACCAATAGAAATCTAAATTTGTCAGCTGATTATATTCTCCAGTAGCATTATACTAAGGAGATTACAGCTGACTATGCCAACAGAGGTTGATGTTAGTATCATCATTTAAAGCTGAAGATGAGTTCATGAGGCCTCAGTGGCAAATCAGTGAACAGTAGCCTAAAACAGCTACAAGTCACTGCGACCAATGTCACTGAACCCACTGCAGTCTCAGAACCATACTTTACTTTAATGATGAGCTATTCAATCTTCTGAATCAATTAACTAAATTAAACCCTAATAAATTTGATGACTGATTTGATACATTTATTATTTAATCAAGATGTATTCCATGGGCCTCAGTGTTTATATATCAGTGACCAGTTACCTGAAGAAACTTCAAGTTATATCTAATGTCACTGATCTCACTGCAGTCCCTGAATCATACTTGACTGTAATACTTGATCACATTCAGTCTTCTGGGTTAAATAATATGTAATTAGGCTTGAATATTAGCCTTTCAAGAGTTGACAGGGAAATGAATTCGCATTAGACTTCTAACCCCTACAACTCTAGTACGGGACATCCGTCCTGTACGAACAGACACACAAATGTGTGATTACTAACTACTAACATCAAATTAATGTAATAATTCGATGGAGGAGTATCGGTGTTCGTCTGTTCTAATTAGGACTTCGACCCGTGAGCAGCCCCTGGGGAATTATGTCGGAAAATCCGACACCATTTAATATATCATACAGATAATAACTGTATTACCAACAAGTTACCCATAGAAAACGTAACTTGTAGTGGAATTACCGTCTAATAGAAAATGGGATATCATCACCACATACTATTATAATTCACCAGCTATTCTGCTGGGAATTATTCTTAAATACATAAGTCTTTGGACTTTACCATCATAAAAACATCTTATATAAATTAACTTAATTATCAATATTAAAGTAGAGTAAATGTGACCCTTCTATCACGTTCTGAAATCTGGACAATGTAAGCCAGGCGTCAGAGGGAGGAAGGAGGGCAGCCATGTTGTTATACGAGACCAGAGGCTCACACGGGAGCAAATTCGGCTCCTGTTAATTTTACTTGGACGTAGTGTTATGGATACCAAAGGTGTACCATCTGTCAACACGCTGTCAACAATCCAAGTTAAGTGTTCTTTCCGAAACCCATTATTTATCATTAGTGGCCATTAATGTCATTATATAGGGTGACCCGGTTAGATCACATGGAAGTCTCAAACTAAAGGTAATTAAGCCAGGTCTTCATGTTCCATGTACTGTTTTCTCTGATATACTTGTCATATATAGGTATCTGGCTTCAACAGCTAGCGCACTTTTGACAGGTCAAGACGAGGATGCAAGATTTGTTGCACCAGTTACTGGGTGATATGGAAGCTACCTCAAAGAGGATAATTTGGTGTCTACACCCTAGTTATACCTGGTGGACTAACCTGCTGTACTATAAGATAAGGAACCTCTTTAATGTATGTAGATACTGTAGTTTGATTGGCTGCATATATATTAATTTAATAAACTCCCACACTTTGCATCTTATTAATACTTGCTTGCGATTGCGATTCTGACTCCGTTGAAATTATTCCTGATATCACTGTTTTTCATCTATGTCCCAAAATAAATAATTAATGGCCATTTCTATCTATGTCTCCAGTATTCATGTATGTCTCCAGTATCTATCTATGTCTCCAGTATCTATCTATGTCTCCAGTATTTATGTATGTCTCCAGTATCCATCTATGTCCCCAAATATCTATCTATGTATTCAATATCTCTCAATGTGCCCAATATCTATCTGTCTCCGCTTCCATTCTATTGTTCTTTCCAAATTGACTGATAAATCCATCTGAGTTGAGTTCACATCTATGTAGAAGTGAACGCATCTATATAATTCGGCGTGATTTTAATCCTATCGACCACAGCGTCGAAATCCAGGTGATTTAATGACACTAAAATCGCCACGAAATTGACGCATCCACGAAAAAAAAAAATTCAACGTCGTTATTCGGACGACGGAACGATGCAATTACCTTGTTATTGTACGTCGGTGAAAGGCATAAATAACGTATAAATGACTATAAAAAAATTGTGGTTGCGTTTGATGGGTGGAATTACGTCAATTATGATAATTTTTGACGGGTTGAGTGGAATTGAGTACTGGATGAACCGTAGTAGAGTAGATTTAGTAGTAGATGTAGTAACTGAGTAGATTTCGGTACTGTATGGGTTTAATAGAAGGTGGTTAACATCTACTAACGAAAGGTATCGAAATTCATTAACATATTTAACATGTACCCAAGTCAATTGATCCTCAAACCCAATCAATAGTTAATGAATCAAATAAATTAATGGTTAAACAATCACTGCCCAATCTATCTATTTACCAATGGCCATTTAGTCCTTTAATTATTGGGCGATCAGTCAGTTATTAAACAATTAATTAATGGCCAATCAGTCAATAACTAATCAAATAATTTGTGTATAATTCAGGAAAGTTATGGTCTGAATACTTAGAAATTTGTAAAACTCCATGTTTGTAGGGGAATTGTATTTGGGTTGTGTGTTGTAGCTGTATGTGTTGTATTTGTGGGTTGTATTTGGGTGCTACGTATCTGTGCGTATATAGGGTGTTGTATGATGTCACTCACGGAGCAGCAACAGCAGCAAAGTCATTTACAGTTGACTCAAACCTCTATATATTCCATCCATACATTGCTAACCCCCCCTCTCCCCTTCCATCTCCTTCCCTTCCTTCCTATTGTAATACCTATTCCACTTCCTCTCTCCTTCTCTCTTTTGCTTGATCCTTACGTCCTTCACTCCCTCTCCTTCCTTGCTCCTCCCTCAATTTGATGGTATCTTTGCCGATTAGAAGATTTAAGTACCAGTAACAACAGCAACAGGAGCAGTAACAGTAGCGACAACGCGAACAACAGAGGAGCAGCAAAAATAGCAAGAACAGAGCAGCAACGACAGCACCCATTTGGGCTCACGATTCTCTAGTTACAGCTGGTACGTGGAATATTCAAGGAAGGGAACTCCAGTAAATGTACTTGGATGAGAGAGAGAGAGAGAGAGAGAGAGAGAGAGAGAGAGAGAGAGAGAGAGAGAGAGAGAGAGAGAGAGAGAGAGAGAGAGAGAGAGAGAGAGAGAGAGAGAGAGAGAGAGAGAGAGAGAGAGAGAGAGAGAGAGAGAGAGAGAGAGACAGAGAGAGAGAGAGAGAGAGAGAGAGAGAGAGAGAGAGAGAGAGAGAGAGAGAGAGAGAGAGAGAGAGAGAGAGAGAGAGAGAGAGAGAGAGAGAGAGAGAGAGAGAGAGAGAGAGAGAGAGAGAGAGAAAGAGAGAGAGAGAGATTTAAGGAAAGAACCTTGACTCTCTCTATCTCTCTCTCTCTCTCTCTCTCTCTCTCTGCTATTTATCTTTAGAACTCAAAATATAACATTTCCACTTAAAAACATCCTCTTGGAACATGTTTTTAATCATTTATTCCTCCATATTTTATTTCCTTTTCCTCCCTCTCTCTCTCTCTCTCCATATTATTAGGTTTCTTTTGTCCCCTTTATCCATTAGTGTTTTTCACTAGTTTTGTGTGTATCCATTAATCTTATTTCCTTCTGACTGATTTCATGTATGTTTGTTGCTCTTGAAGAAATCGTTATTCAGTTTTAATCTATCCACGAGTTTCTGGCCTTAAGGGATGGCCAGAACACCTAGCCACTAGTCCAAGCAATAGTTAAGGCTAGCATCTCTTGCCACGACACCTACCCACGATTTTGAGCCACTAGTCTTAGCTACACCACCTCATATCTTGAGGTTATCTTGAGATGATTTCGGGGCTTTTTAGTGTCCCCGCGGCCCGGTCCTCGACCAGGCCTCCACCCCCAGGAAGCAGCCCGTGACAGCTGACTAACACCCAGGTACCTATTTTACTGCTAGGTAACCTCATGCAGAGGATCTTAGGTAATATTTCTAATTATATGTCTTAGCCTACTCCCTCTTAGCCATATGGCCTAGCCAACGTTCCTAGACATATGTCCTAGCCAACAGCACCTCCTAGCCATAACTGGCACCCAGTTGCCGCGCTTTTGCTTTCAACATTTATACTGCAACTCCGAGAATGAAGAGAGAGAAAAAAAAGGGGCCCAACTTTTTTAATGCTTCGCAACTTTAATGCTTTTAGGTAAATTTCAAATCGCTGTCAAGAGTTACAAGCGGCATTTTTAATTCTGGAATTTTACTAGCGGTATTATTTTGTTTACATATTTATTTTGTGTGAATTCTTGCATGAATACATTTACAGATGTGTAAAATATCGGTGTGCTTACCTAGATGTTTTCATTCAACATTGTTTACAGAGGGAAGCGACAGTTTGCTGTTAAGTCCCAACTCGTGGCTTTAGTTTTATATATAATTGGGGTGTTCTCACCTATTTGGGTTTATAGGATTGAGCATTTGCTGTTGGATCACCCCTATTCCACCCTATTCCACTCGCTGGTTGTTTTATTCATTGAACTTATCATGGTTGAGAATAGGGAAAGTAGAATAATTAGTCATTGTTTACAATTGACTGAATCCACTAAGTTCTGTCCATCCGTTGTTAAATCAACCAGTCCACTTGCATCTCCTTCCTTTTCCCACCTTTTCTTTTATTACCTATTCCCCTTCTTTAATATTATGCTTCATCCTTCTGTCCCTTTTTTCCTCATTTGTTGTTTTCACCCTTTGATGGAATCTGTACAAGTTTCCCACCAAGAGATTCATGAGATTTGAGCCCATATTCCACTTTTTACAACTCCACCAGTCACCTAACTCCCTCACAAAACAATCTCTCCCCAAAACAATCACTCCCCCAAAACAATTACTCCCCCATTCCTACGTCTCCCCTGTTTAGTCACCCATTCCATAACCCATCTCCCTCCCTGTCCCCGCCCCCTCACCGTCTCTCTCTCATATGTAGATAGAGAATCTCTTGCCAAATGCTGATACAATATTACCCTTCCATGCAAATTTACCCCGCCACGGGCGTCAGAGACGATTGGGCTAGCAACGCCACCATACGTTTGCCTCTCTCTCTCTCTGCCCTTCTCTTACTCTCCCTTCTCCTCCCTCCCTATAAACCCCCCTTTCACCCGTTTTTCTAATCTCCATTTCACTCTACGACACTAACTGGAGAAGTTGGATGGGGCCACATTTCATTCGCCTTTTGTTTCGAGCTGGGGTTCGAACCGTGAGAGTCAATATTCATATGGATTACACACCCCAATTGGTGCTAGGGGTTTCAAAGACCAGTTTTCTCGCTCCAAATGTTTGAGGAGGATTCAATTGATATTCTGCAGGCGGTGGGGATAACTCTGGGGATTAGTGTCCAGAGGAAGCGAAAGGGAGGAGAGATTTATTGTCAGAGAGAGAGAGAGAGAGAGAGAGAGAGAGAGAGAGAGAGAGAGAGAGAGAGAGAGAGAGAGAGAGAGAGAGAGAGAGAGAGAGAGAGAGAGAGAGAGAGAGAGAGAGAGAGAGAGAGAGAGAGAGAGAGAGAGATTGTATCTGTTCTGTGTGCTTGAATGCGTGCGTGTTTGACTATTAATGTTTACCGTTTGTGCGTGCAGAATCGAGGTGATAGCTCTTGGACCCCGCCTTTCTAACCATTGTTTATTTAATGTGAAGAATCCTGATCTGTTTTTTTTTTCTTTATCGTTATTTACTATATATTTTTCACACACACATTCACTCACACACACACACATACACACACACACACACACACACTAACACAGCATGTGAAAGAAGATACTAGGGAAAGAGGAGGGGATACGCCCAGCCTATTAGATCTCATTATCACTCAGAATGTAGAAGACATCGAGCAGTTGGAACATGAAATACCACTAGGAGCTTAGTGACCATTGTGTCCTAGTCTTTGACTACATGATGGAGCTTAAAATTGTGACCAAAGGACAAGAGGTCCGGGAAAGGAGACTTGATTACAGAAAAGGGGACTACAGAAGGATAAGGGACTACCTGGGAGAAGTGCAGTGGGAGGAAGAACTTAGAGGAAAAACAGTGCAAGGTATGATGAACCAAGTCATATTGAAATGCAAGGAGGCTGAAGATAGATTTATTCCAACAATAAAGGAAAAAAAGCAGGAGGGAATATAATAACCCATGGTTTAATAGACAGTGTCAGGAAGCAAAGGTGAGAAGCAGGAGGGAGTAGGAGGAAGTACAGAAGACAAAGGACAGAGGACAACAGGATTAGATGTAACAGAGCTAGGAATGATTACATTAACATAAGACGAGTGTCGGAAAGAAATTATGAGAATGATATTGCAGTCAAAGCGAAAAAGCAATCAAAATTACTACATAGCCATATAAGAAGGAAGATGTCGGTAAATGACCAAGTGACAAGACTGAGGAAAACAGAAGGGGCATATACAGAAAGTGACAAGGAAATCTGCGAGGTACTGAATGCAAAATTCCATGGAGTGTTCACAACCGAGCCTGAGCAGCTCCCATTGTTAGAAGAGATTACCCAAGATGAAAGACTATCAGATATAGAGGTGACAGCAGAGGATGTAATGAAACAGTTGACAACACTGGATGCAAATAAAGCTGTTGGACCAGACAAAGTATCACCGTGGATACTTAAAGAGGCAGCGCAGGCTCTCAGCGTGCCTCTGGCAATTGATCTTTAATGAGTCACTTATGTCGGGAGAATTGCCCAGTTGCTGGAAGGAGGCAAATGTCGTACCGATTTTCAAAAAAGGTGATAGGGAGGAGGCACTTAACTACAGACCCGTATCACTGACAAGCATCCCCTGCAAAATACTTGAAAGAATAATTAGGCTAAGACTTGTTGAGCACCTGGAGAGCATTGGGTTTGTAAACAAGCACCAACATGGGTTCTGGACAGGGAAATCATGCCTAACAAACCTTTTAGAATTCTATGATAAAGTAACAAGGATAAGGCAGGACAGAGAAGGCTGGGCAGACTGCATATTTCTTGACTGCCAAAAGGCCTTTGATACGGTACCGCACATGAGACTGCTATACAAACTTGAGAGGCAGGCAGGAGTAAGCGGAAAGGCCCTAGTATGGGTGAAGAACTACCTAACAGGAAGGAGCCAGAGGGTAATGGTAAGGGGCGAAAAGTCGGACTGGCGAACAGTAACAAGTGGAGTACCTCAAGGATCGGTGCTGGGACCAATCCTCTTTCTAATTTACGTAAATGATATGTTTACAGGAGTGGAATCATACATGTCAATGTTTGCAGATGACGCAAAATTAATGAGAAGAGTTGTGACAGACGAGGATTGTAGGATCCTCCAAGAGGACTTAAACAGGCTGCAGAGATGGTCAGGGAAATGGCTACTGGAGTTTAACACCAGTAAATGTAAAGTTATGGAAATGGGATCAGGTGACAGGAGACCAAAGGGACAGTACACAATGAAGGGGAACAGCCTACCTGTAACGATTCGAGAAAGAGACCTGGGAGTGGATGTGACACCTAATCTAACTCCTGAGGCACATATAAATAGGATAACGACAGCAGCGTACTCTACACTGGCGAAAATTAGAACTTCATTCAGAAACCTAAATGAGGAAGCTTTTAGGACGCTTTACACTGCCTACGTGAGATCCGTCTTAGAGTATGCCGCGCCATCATGGAGCCCCCACCTGAAGAAACACATAAAGAAACTGGAGAAGGTTCAGAGGTTTGCGACGAGGCTTGTCCCAGAGTTACGAGGGATGGGATATGAAGAGCGGCTGAAGGAACTGAACCTTACGACACTAGAGAAAAGAAGGGAGAGAGGAGATATGATAGGGACATATAAAATACTCAGGGGAATTGACAAAGTGGAAATAGATGAAATGTTCACACGTAATAATAACAGAACGAGGGGACATGGGTGGAAACTGGAAACTCAGATGAGTCACAGAGATGTTAGGAAGTTTTCTTTTAGCGTGAGAGTAGTAGAAAAATGGAATGCACTTGGGGAACAGGTTGTGGAAGCAAATACTATTCATACTTTTAAAACTAGGTATGAAAGGGAAATGGGACAGGAGTCATTGCTGTAAACAACCGATAGCTAGAAAGGATATCCAAGAGTCAATGCTCGATCCTGCAAGCACATATAGGTGAGTACATATAGGTGAGTACACACACACACACATACACATACAGCCCGTAACAGCTGTCTAACTCCCAGGTACCTATTTACTGCTAGGTAACATCAGGGTGAAAGAAACTCTGCCCATTTTGTTTCTGCCATTATTGGGGATCGAATCCGGACCCTAGGATCATGAGTCCAGAGCGCTGTCCACTCAGCTTTCAGGGCCCCCCTGATAGTGTGTGTGTGTGTGTGTGTGTGTGTGTGTGTGTGTGTGTGTGTGTGTGTGTGTGTGTGTGTGTGTGTGTGTGTGTGTGTGTGTGTGTGTGTGTGTGTGTGTGTGTGTGTGTGTGTGTGTGTGCTATAGCCTAACTAAAAATATCAAATGTAATTTTGTTTTTAATTTTGAATCTTCAGTTTTTTGAATAGGCACCGTCCGCCCTATCCAGCTCAACCCTTTCTTCTCTTCCTACCTTGGCTTCCCCTCTCTTTCCCCCCCCTCTCATCCATACCCCTCCTTCCTTCTTTTGCACTTCATTCCTTACTCTTCTCCATTATCTCCTTGTCCCTCTTGTTCTATTTCCACCCCATTGTTTCACTTCCCTTTTCACCTAAAGCCTCACTTTGCCTTACTAGTATCCCCCATACTCCCATCTCCCCTCTTCTTCTCCTCCTCTCACCCTCTTCTCCTCAGCCTCTTTCCACTTCTCTTCAATTTCTCCTTTCCCCTCCTCCTCTCCTTCTCTCTGCCCACCTCTCCCTTCCTAACATTTTTCTAAAACTCTCGTCCAAGTTAAACAAATTGAGCAGGAGTTTCCCCTTGTCGGTCCCTGGGCCCCTGAAGCCCTCAGCTGGCACTTCTACGCCCCTGGAGAGCTGCTGGGATGCAGGGCTGTTGTGTAAGGGCTGTTGAAGCGGGCGAGGAGCCGTGTTGGGTGAAGTGGACAATAGGCTATGCAAAAGAAGGGGGCAGCGTTTAGTGATCAAGCGACAAAATTGAAGGGGCAGGGATTAGTGATCAGGCAAGACAATTGAAGGGGCAGGGATTAGTGATCAGGCAAGACAATTGAAGGGGCAGGGATTAGTGATCAGGCAAGACAATTGAAGGGGCAGGGATTTGTGATCAGGCAAGACAATTGAAGGGGCAGGGATTAGTGATCAGGCAAGACAATTGAAGGGGCAGGAATTAGTGATCAGGCAAGACAATTGAAGGGGCAGGGATTTGTGATCAGGCAAGACAATTGAAGGGGCAGGGATTAGTGATCAGGCAAGACAATTGAAGGGGCAGGGATTAGTGATCAGGCAACACAAATAAAGACACTCGATCAACTAATCAGGCAAATTGGAGAAAATGACTATTTTAACTAATCTGGCTACACAGTAACTCGGAGAAAGGGGCTGAATGCGAACGATATATATATATATATATATATATATATATATATATATATATATATATATATATATATATATATATATATATATATATATATATATCTTATATATATATATATATATATATATATATATATATATATATATATATATATATATATATATATACATATATATATATATGTCGTACCTAGTAGCCAGAACTCACTTTTCGGCCTACTATGCATGGCCCGATTTGCCTAATAAGCCTAGTTTTCATGAATTAATTGTATTTTCGACTACCTAACCTACCTAACCTGACCTAACCTAACGTTTTCGGCTACCTAACCTAACCTAACCTATAGAGATAGGTTAGGTTAGGTTAGGTAGGGTTGGTTAGGTTCGGTCATATATCTACGTTAATTTTAACTCCAATAAAAAAAAATTGACCTCATACATAATGAAATGGGTAGGCTTTATCATTTCATGAGAAAAAAATTAGAGAAAATATATTAATTCAGTAAAACTTGGCTTATTAGGCAAATCGGGCCTTGCATAGTAGGCTGAGAAGTGAGTTCTGGCTACTAGGTACGACATATATATATATATATATATATATATATATATATATATATATATATATATATATATATATATATATATATATATATATATATATATATATATATATATATAATAATTCAAGGAATATACATGGACGGCAAAGTATTGTATGTGGAAGAGGAATACATAGCGGTAGGAATGCATACTGCATAGCTATACATAGGCATTGTACATTATAAGGAGACTTGGCTATATATGCAGTCAGTCCTTATAAACAAAAGCCAAAGTCCATTCAACCCACCCGCCAACCCCCTCTGTTAATGAATGAAAAACAGTTTACACACGACTCACGAACTGTTGACGTCCGAACACTTCTAGAACATAGGCTTCGCAGACGACTTGTGTTCGAACCACAAGCGCTGTAAATGCTTCAACCATGTACTACAAATACAAATAATCGCCAACAGAACCTAAACACCTAACCTATGCCTAAATATGCACAACATGTTAATATAATAATATTAATTTATATTTGAGACAATTCCTATTTTGAATAAACATCATGTTAAAATTGGTTCATTTGTCTCTATGGTCAACCGCTGGATGATTGACACATTCACGCGTTAATATGTAATAAGTATTAAAAACATGTATTTTCCTAAATATAAATTACCATTATTATATATTAAGCACATTGGGCCTGTTTAAGCGTAAGTCCGGTTTAGGTGTTAAGTTCCGTTAGCAAATAGCCGCATTCACAGCTCGTGTGATGAAGCATTTACAAAGTTGCAATTCGAACAGAACTCGGCAGCGAAGCATTCCATTTTCCATTCGTAAATGGAACCATTTTCCATTCGTCAACAACGAATTTCAGTCGCCAGATAAACGAGCATTTAACCTTCATTGACCAGACCAGGTTGTCACGAAGCTACACACCGTAACTCGGTGTTTATGAAGCGGGTTATATTCGAACCCCCGAGTCGAGAAATCCTGAACCCTCGATTGCTTCAGTGAGCCGTCAGCACTAGTTGAGCTGCGACCTGTGTACGGGCCGCGAGTTAAACAATCGCTCCTAAGTTGTTACCGATTGGTGTGTAGCCACAGGCGAGCGGGGACTCCCCTACGTGTTCGTTCACATTCTAGCCGGGACGGGAAGCTATAACGTCTTAGTGTGATATTTCTTAGCGCGTGATGAGTATAGGAATACGTGAGGAACACCGAGAACCTTGCTACTTCTGTACATGACTCTAATAAGACAATCGTTTGTTGCTCTGGGAGATCTTGCAGTTCGTTCAACGTTGCTCCTCTTACGTTTAAGAGGTGTAAATACAACTGTGAGAGTTGGGGGGTCTTAAGTGTGGCCCTCGGCTGACCTAGCAAGCTGTGGTGTCCTGCCCCATCCTGCACGACAAGGTACACAAGTCTCCTTTAAGTATCACTCACCTGCGCTCCTTTTCTGTACAACCTACATACATACATATACATATATTCATATGCATATACACATACATATCACGTATGTATACATATACATATACATTCATACATATGTATACATGTACATACATATATTTGGGTTCCAAGAGCTTATAGCTCGATTCTGCAAATACAAATAGTAAATACATACACACACACATATACATATATATATATAAATATATATAATATATATATATATATATATATATATATATATATATATATATATATATATAATATATATTGTGTGTGTTTACGTTTCTGGCATAAACCACGGACAATTACAGACATTACAATATATGCACAGATATATGGAATTGAATGTGACCAGTCATGTAATCACATTATGATTGTAAAAGAGAAATTTGTTGCACGATGACTGCAATGTAAACACTTATTTCATCAGAGCAATTGTATAATATGTCTTTGTGTCATTACAGGTAGGTGTTTAAGAAGCCTTCAAAGGACACCATTATGGCATTCATAAGGTAAGTTTATCTTGCCTTTCGTTTGATCCAGGGCAGCTGAGTGGACAGCTCTTCGGATTCGTAGTCTTGAGATTCCGGGTCAAGTCCCCAGTAGAGGCGGAAACAAATGGGAAGAGTTTCTTTCACCCCTGATGCGTCTGTTCAGCTAGCAGTAAATAGGTACCTGGGAGTTAGACAGCTGCTACGAGCTGCTTCCTGAGAGGGAGGGGGGGGGGTGGGGGAAAGAAAATAGGTCTGGTCGAGGACCGGGCCGCGGGGTCGCTGAGCCCCAAAATCATCTCAAAATAACTTCAAGAAGGTGGGTGAGGTAGTTCAAATTCCAAACTACACAGTTTGTAGTTCAAATGACTCGTTGTAACTGAGGATCAATATTGTCTAAATAGGTGTACATAATATTTTTCTTTGTCTGAATATTTTGAAAATTATTCAAACCATCAAATCTTGCGGTGTGCTAATTAGCCGCATTGTTGGCTTATTATGCTATTAGCCGCATTGTTGGCTTATTATGCTATTAGCCGCATTGTTGGCTTATTATGCTATTAGCCGCATTGTTGGCTTATTATGCTATTAGCCGCATTGTTGGCTTATTATGCTATTAGCCGCATTGTTGGCTTATTATGCTATTAGCCGCATTGTTGGCTTATTATGCTATTAGCCGCATTGTTGGCTTATTATGCTATTAGCCGCATTGTTGGCTTATTATGCTATTAGCCGCATTGTTGGCTTATTATGCTATTCAGTAATTATAAGTTACAACCATCGGTCCCATAATGATAAAAACATACTCATATACACACATACATATACAAAACACAGACAAAGTATTCTCATGCAAAAGGGTCAGAGTAACAGGAATTATGATTCAGGACGTTAACTACTGTAAATTCAAATTCAAAATTCAAATTCAAAATTCAAATTCAAAATTCAAAATTCAAATTCAAATTTCAAATTCAAAATTCAAATTCAAAATTCAAATTCAAAATTCAAATTCAAAATTCAAATTCAAAATTCAAATTCAAAATTCAAATTCAAATTTTTATTTAGGTAAAGTACATACATACAAGCGGTGATACAGATATTAATGACTTTATAGATAGAGCTAGTACATACAATGCCTAAAGCCACTATTACGCAAAGCGTTTCTGGCAGGTCTGTATACAAACGAATTGATTATTAGTAAGTCTATCTAGAACAAAAACTAACAATAATCAACATTAAAAAGCAATAAATAATAAAATATAATTAAAAAATCTCGTATAGGCAAATAAATTTTTAATAGGTCCTTCTAGGTATATCAAATGAAGATGAGGGAGAAGATTACATCATTGAGAAACGACAGCTCGAGTGATTGATGAAGACAAATGGAGATTGAATTGTAAATTATTTGTCACTGTATTTACAAAAAAGAGATCTTGAAAATATTTTACCTGCGGTGGAAGAAATCTATTTAAGTAGTGAGGAAGTCAAGTTGACCAAGCGTTACCAGGGAGCAAGTTATCAAACACAGGAAAATTAGTGCCCAACACGACTCCAGAACTGGACAAATTATTTTTCCGGGATCATTAAGGTTTTGGAAGACGGACGTTCAGTGAGGCCTTATCGTGCATATCTAATCAATCAATGCAGTTGAAAAGATAATGGAAATCTTGGAAGATTGCAAATGTTGGGCATATTTCCGAGAAGGGATACTGATCACTTAATGCACCGAGCTCTTGACCAGTTAACTTAAACGTCTATTGAAAGAAAAATACTTGCATCGATAATCGCAAAGATTTGTTCGCTTACATCTTTAAGTAAATTAAAAAGAGGTTTGCAACATGGTAATTTACAATTTCCTGCTTGAATTCAAGAAATTTAATCTCAATATTTAAAGGAAAAAGATCAAATTATCTTATAGTGGAAATTTTGTTAACGTTTGTTTTCTTCGAGTTTACCAAAAATGGTAATATATAATATGTTGTTGTTGCCGAGTTTGCAACAAAAACACTGCTATAACGAAGGCATTCGCTTACACACCGTCAATGAGACAAGATGCTGAGGTTGCCACCAGCCTCCAAAGGGAATAAATGGCCAGCTGCCATTAACAGTTAGGGAAGACACTCCCATTAACTTAATCTCATCTGAAAACCTCACTCAAGCGATCATAACGACGTCTGCTAGAACATTACCACACATCCCAAAAGCACCCTCCCCCCTAATGCAGCAGCAAAAGTCTCTCTAATCTTTTGAAAAGGTTCAATGACGCTCCAGAAACCATTCAAGCATGGCATAATGTCCTTTTGTTTGGCAATGTATGCCGCACCGTTCCTCCAAGATGGGACAAATCACTTGCATCCTCGGTCATTAGGGCGATAAATGAATTCCTAAGGAGGGATAACCTAGTTCGTCTGCCTCCTCCAGCAAATGATACAAACACACCCATCACAGAAATGGTAACATCAACAACACATCAGAACGCACAAATCAGAGCACAAATCACCAAGAAAATTGAAGAGGGAAATACCGCAAGTGCTATTCGAGTCTTCACCAGCGACAGGAAAATTGCTGCTAAAAACTCAGCCCCAGCACGGGCCCTGCAAAGCAAGTACCCACCCAGAGCCCAACAAGTCGACAACATAGTACCGCCACCAGACGAGATCATTTTCAGACCCACTCATCCACTGGTGATCCTCTAGCTCCTCTTTTCTGTTTAGATATAAAATAAATTACTGAAAGCTTATCCAGAGAGTTCAACATCTGTTGACCAGACCATATACTGGAAAGTGAAGGGACGACGACGTTTCGGTCCATCCTGGACCATTCTCAAGTCGATTGTGATGATTGTTGTTATAGATTCAACTACTCGGAACTGGTTCCAAGCAGCACGGGCTATGGTGAACCCGTAGTGGACTTACCTGGCACAGGAGCGGGGCTGTCGTGATTATTGAAGTAAGGAAAAAATAGCCAGAAGAGAGGCGAGGAGAAGAAAATCTTAGAGGAAGATAAGCAAGGCAAAGGTAGGGAAGGTAAGGTGTAATAAAGGAGATAGTAAGAATAAGAAAATAAGAACATAAGAACGAAGGTAACTGCAGAAGACCCATTGGCCCATACGAGGCAGCTCCTATATATACCACCCAATAAGAAAGGGATTATAAAAGGAATAAGAAGGGGGAAATAGTTGGAATAAGCAAGAGATCGTAAGAGAAAATAATGGAAAGAAAAAGAAGAAAAAGGAAATAGAAAGTAATGTAAATGGAAAAGTAAGCTTATGTTAGGTCACGTTTGTTACCTAACATTTTTTTCCCCTAAGATTTTCTTCTCACCTCTCTTTTGCCTATTTATTGCCTTCTTCAATCACAATCGTCTTGAGAATGGTCCAGGACGGACCGAAAAGTCGTCGTCCCGTCACTTTCTATTGTGTGGTCTGGTCAACATATTTCAGCCACGTTATTGTGACTCCTCGCCTTCAACATCTGTTTTTTGGACGATGGCACATAGCTGACCACCTCTTGGAAGACATCAGAAAAATGAAGAAGCAATATGTATACCTGGGTCTCTTCCTAAACCTTGTCCGACTCTACACTCAATCGCACGCTGACTTTGTCTCCAGTAGCACAGAGCATCACCTTCACTCACCAGACCACTCCACAAGTGATCATATGAATTTCATCATGGCATTCCAATTGAATTATAATCGATCCAGCAATGCTGCTCAGTGTAGGAAAAGACCATCGATACTGGATACTAAGTTCTGAAAGTGACGGCGAGTGGCATCACGTGAATAAGGCTAACAGGACAAGCCACTCCATGACGACCCATCGCCCATTAATCTCTCCAGCTTCTCCAGCTCTCCCAGCGCCTCAGACTAGATCTACGCTTCCAATCTTCAAAGTGCAGCACACCGAAGGTAAGTCTTCCTACGCTACTGTAGTGGACCTGGAAAAAGAGTACCCCCAGCTCCAGATCAGAGCAAAACCTAATCTCAGAGGAGAATACATTCTGAGGCCGAAAGACGAGTCGGCCGCTACGATTCTAAAAAATTACGCAAAATGTGAGGAACTGAAACCAGAGGATAAAATAAGTAAAATCATTGTCCTCCACTATCCCTTGCATATGGCCCTTGGCCATCTCGAAAAGCTGAACTATGTGGTGTCAGCAGAGAGATGACACCTGTACGTACGTTTTGTGGTACGAACCACAAAACAGGAAACTCGACAAGTCCTTCTCACAGTAAGAGAACAGATCCCGGAAAAACTTGACCTTGGAATCTGGGGTGTGTTCCAACACAGGCCTTACACCCCAGAACCCCTAAGATGCTTCAGATGTCAGAGATTTGGGCATCACAAAGATGGCTGCCAACGTCCCAGTGAGGTGCGGAGTCTGCAGCCAGCCCCATGACACAAAAACATGTATTGATAAACTTCAAGGCAAACCACCCTGTTCAGGCAAAATGCCCAAATTGTTCAAAGGCACATCATGCCTGGAACTTGAAATGCCCTGAAAGGCTCAAAAGGCTTCAAACGAACCCCACCACGCCTACAGCGGAGCCGAAACCCCCACCAAAACGAATACCAGCTCCCATGCCCACTAAAACCGCGTGGGGTCTACCCACTCAGGAAGAGGGGGCACACGGCCCTTCACCATCGGCCATGGTGAAGGGTGAGAAGTACCTCTGTACAGGACAAAAAGAAAGATGGAGGACACAAGAATCATGTTCAAAGCAGTCGGCCTCCCATTTCATCCAGCAAGCACACTGGGGCCAATAGGAGTAGCAATTCCAGTGTCAAAGTTACCACTGAGAAGGGTCTAAAAGCTACTAGGCCCCAAACCTGCACAGCATTAAATGGTGCTCCCACTGAACTGGACGCTCTCTGGCCAATGCTCAAAACTTTAGTCACTGAGTTCATCGAAAGTCTGCTGTCATCACATGGAATCAAGCAAACCACAGAGACTCGGAAGACAATTGAGCACAAGCTCAAGAAATTCGAAGATGTAATATCCACACCGTCAAGACAGCAGGGCAGGAGACACCCCCATAAAAAACAGATAGAGTCCAGCTCATCGGAAAGCGACATTGATGAGTCAATTTCAGGTCCACTAAGAACCTATACACCAATTGCAACTTCTATGGCGTGTTCATCAGACTCCATGGATACCACGGAATTATCAGCAAATTCCAAGAACCTAGAGGTCTAAAGATCCTGCAATGGAATGCGCAAGGACTGCGCACTAAATTGCAACACTTGCAATGCATAGCAGCAACCAAGGGCATAGACATCCTGATACTACAGGAGAGCTTGCTTCGAGCCGGATTAGAACCTAAAATCTCAGGCTATCGAGGCTTCTTCCTTCCATGGATCAATGGGCAATCCAGGGGATGTGCAATCTATGTAAAATGTGACCTGATCTCCAAATCCATAACCAGCCCACCCGATTGTGGAGCAGGGACAGAGGTAATGGGAGTAACCATTGAGCTAAGACACGACAAACTTGAAGTGTTCAATGTGTACAGGTCTCCACAAGCCGAAATGGATCTCTGTGTTATTTGGACACGCGACAACAACAAACACAATCATTTGTGGAGATTTTAATGCCCATCATCGATTGGCACTGGGCTCGAACAGAACAAATGAAGCCGGCATACATTTTACACATCTACTGGACCAGCTTCCAGAAATACAAATCCTAAACAAGAATGAACCTACCCACATCCAAGGAGGCAGATTAGACCTAACCTTCGTTTCAGCCTCCCTAAGAGATGCAGCAACATGGTCAGTTGAGCCCACACTCACAAGCGACCACTATGGGGTCCAAATTGATCTTCAGTTAGACCTACCCACCCCACCTCCGCCTCCATCTGAAGCCTGGAACTTTGCTTTAGCAAACTGGGACCGATTTCAAAACCTCATTTCAGAGTGGCAAAGAAACTATGATCTTCCCGAAGACATTAATCAGGCAGAACAAGAATTTGTCAAAGCGATTCAAAGTGCAGCCAACCACTCAATCCCACTGAAAAAACAGTCCACCGGACACCATAAAGATCATTGGTACTATTGCGAACGTGTCAAAGAACTCAACCATAGACTCAATAGAACAAGAAAGCTATACAAAAAGCAGCCAAGTGACCGCAACAGGATCTTACTTTGTGAGGTCAAGGAACATGTACATCGAGAGACCAGACAAATAAAAGAACAAAAGTGGCTGGAATGGTGTTCACACCTGAATGAACACACCTCTCTCGGAGAGATGTGGCAGCAAATTCACCGAGCCAAAGGGAATAAAACACCTAATGCTCCACACCCCAAGGATCCTCAACAGGAAGCCGAAGTACTGGCAATCAGGTTTGCAGAGAGAGCAGCCAGCAATCAACTTCCACCAGATGTATTAGCAGTACAGACCGGACTAGAGGAAGAAAGGTGGCACAGAATCCTTACAGCATGTGAAGAAGTCTATGACACTAATGCCCCCTTCACACTGGATGAGCTCAATCGGGCTAAGAAAAACTCCAAGGATACATCCCCTGGAGCCGACAAAATAACCTATAAAATTATTAGAAACCTCGGCCCAGAGGGAGACGCTGCATACCTAAGGTTAATTAATTTAGCCTGGACTTCTCAAACTAGACCTTCTGCTTGGAATAGAACAGACATAGTGCCGATCCCAAAACCCAAAGATCCAGCTAATCCCAGGCCCATCTCTCTCCAAAGCTGTGCAGCCAAGACGGCTGACAGAATGGCACTCAACAGACTGGAGTGGAAAATGCCTAAACTGCACTATGATATGTATGCCTATAGAAGAGGGGTTGGCACAGTGGAATGTATTACAACTCTGTTAGCCCACTTGAATGACAGACCAGGAATGCTGATATTCCTGGACCTCGAAAAAGCCTTTGAACTGGCTAGCGCCCCAGCTATTCTCTGCTGCCTCATTGACAAAGAGGTCAGAGGCAACCTGCTCTCCTGGACCAAAAACTGTCTCATAAACAGAGAAGCAAGAGTAAAACTTCATGGCACAGTCTCTGAGTACAAAAGTCATGAAAATGGTACACCGCAAGGAGGTATTCTCAGCCCTCTTCTCTTCAACTGTTTAATGGAAAGAATAATGAGGTTGAAACTCCCACATCACTGCAGGCTGCTAAACTACGCGGACGACTTTGTCATCATCATAAAAGGAAGGGAAGCAGCGTGCCTTGCACCCAAATGCTTAGACTGCATCAGTAAAGAGGCAAAACAGATTGGGATCAAACTCAACCCCTCAAAGTCAAAGGCCATGCCCATAAAAATAGCGAAGCCCAACATCCAACTCACAGTACAGGGTCAACCAATTGAATGGGTGGACACCTATCAGTATCTAGGAATCATCCTGGACACACACATGAATTTTAATGCTGAGGTCACTTACTTGAGAGAGCGAACTGCGGCCCAGACGGCAATTCTCAGGTCGCTAACCTCCCTTTCTGGAGGAGCCAATCTGCAAGTCCTTCGCACATACTATGTACAGGCAGTCAGATCAGTGATCGATTATGCCGCACCTGCACTCGCAAATCTATCACACCAACAGTGGAAAAAGCTTGAAGTTGCCCAAAACAATGCTATGAGAGCGGCACTGGGAGCCCGCATGTGGACCAGGCTTGAAACTCTTAGACTGGAGACGGATTTGCCCTCTCTACAAGAAAGAATATCACAAAGGACAGCTACAATTGTCAGTAAGATAATTATTTCTTCTGATCCAATCCCACTACGGCAGGCCTTGGTGGTTGGACTAGGCCAAAACAATGGAAACTCTTGGGCTGCAAGAGCAGGTAATGTCCTAAACAGACTACATTTAAAAAACATGATTCTTGATAGAGAGGGTGATCATCCACACCCAAATTACACTCCTTCCGCGCCGTGGGAAGAGCCTACTTTCAAAATAGTAATAGAAAGTCTCCCAATGAAAAAGGCTGCCTATGATCCGACAATCCTAAGGCGCATAATAGAAGAGCAAATGTATAGCATAGCAGTAGCAGGAGCCACCCACATCTTCACAGACGGATCGGTGGACACAGAATATGAGAGTGCTGGCGCTGCTCTTTGCACGGCCAGCGTACAGGCATATTGGAGACTGGGAGGACTAGTATCATCAACCCAAACTGAGCTGTTTGCCATACAACAGGCATTCGCATATGTGATTGCACAAAACACTCAAAATGCAATCATACACACAGACTCAAAAGCTGCACTTCAAATACTAGGACAAAAACAGTGGAAAGATAATGTGGAAATAATTACCACCATTTTGTATCTTGGAGCAGTCGCTAAAGGCAAAGGACTCAACATAACTTTAAACTGGATCCCATCCCATATTGGAATCCCATTAAATGAAAAAGCTGATGAAATTGCTAAATTGGCAACTCGTCATCCAGTGATACATAAAACAATTCAACCCAGCCTAGAGAACATAAAAATCATCATCACCAAAAAACTCTCACATCTCAACAAAGCCTACCTGCACCAGAGAATAGCTGAAGGTTCGCCATCTGCAACATGGTATCTTCAGGTAACCAAATTAGAAAGGTTAAATATCCCAAAAGGAATCCACAGGGAAATAGCAGTTAGGTTATATAGACTACGTCTAGGTTACAGATGCAACTGGGAGATTGGTGAACCCCGACAGAGAGAGTGCATCTTCTGCCAAACTGTCACAGAAAAGCCATTACTTCACTATCTTCTGGAATGTGAAGCAACCAATGACCTTAGAAGAGCTTTAAGAGTTCCTGAATCATGCAGTGGCCACCCTGAAGCCATCAACACAGCCACTCTCCTGGTCAACAAAGGTGTCCAGCAGCTGGACACCCTCATAAAGACTGTGAAGCAGTATCCTCCCCCGCGATAACAGCTTGATGGTTAAATGCAACCTCAGAATACTGAGAAAAAAAAATTGTACCACTTACGGGCTGTTCATGCCCGTGCCACCTCTTGGGTGGCTTAATCTTCATCAGTCATCACAATCGACTTGAGAATGGTCCAGGACGGACCGAAAAGTCGTCGTCCCTTTACATTCCAGTGTGTGGTCTGGTCAACATATTTCAGCCACGTTATTGTGACTCCTCGTCTTCAACATCTGTTTTTTTGGACGATGGCACATAGGTGACCACCTCTTGGAAGACATAAAAAAATGAAGAAGCAATATGTATACCTGGGTCTCTTCCTAAACCCTTCCAAGTGTAAAGTAGTCTCCAACCCAGACATCATAGCTTGAAAAAGATCCGTCTTGCCTGGAGCCCATGTCATTAGGGCCGAGAACAGCACCCTCCTTGGAGCCTCCCTCTGGTCTAACACCGTTGAGAAGATCCTCCATAAGAAAATCAGACCTCAGGAGGATGGAAGACAGAATAGGTGACATCAATGCCCACAATACTTTTTATCTCCTCACTAAATGCTCATCCCTTCCGAGGCTAACATACTTTCTGAGGTGTGCCCCATCTTCCTGACAGCCCAAAGCTTGAAGCGTATGACTTCATACTGAAGACCATGCTGGAAAACGTTGTGAACCTTTTCCTCAATGACTGTCAGCAGAAACAAGTAACTCTTATTGTCAGGCTCGTCGGCCTGGGTGTCTGCAATGCCACCCAAATGGCTGTCCCAGCTTTCCTGTCTTTCTTCTTAGCATCAGATGACCTGGTCAAGGAAATTCTATCTGACAACCTGGGTCACTGAGTAGGGACACATGACCCCCACTATATGGAATGTGACACAAAGTGGGGTACTATGGCAGACCCAGCACTCAGACCATCCCCGCTGAAAGCCAGAAAACAATTACGCTAGGATCGCCCCATTGGTGACGACAAAGCCACAGCTTTGCTGGAGGCAGCAACAACCCCCAGTGATCGTGCACGCCTCACAGCTGTGCAGGCTCCCCATGCAGGGGACTTCCTTTTGGCAGGTCCTAAGTCTGCAACAGGCACACGTCTTGATCTGCAGCAGCTCTGTATTGCAAGTGCTCTTTGCCTTGCTGCCCCTATCCACACTGTTCATAGGTGTATTTGCAACGAGGCAGATGCAGACGAATATGGATTGCATGGCCTGCACTGTGGAAAATCAAGCGGTTAGCACTCACGACACGACGAAGCTAGTGACATCATTAAGAGGAGCCATGCCTCTGCCCAGTATCCAGCAGAGAGAGAGCAAATGGTTCTGAAGTGAGCAGAACTGATTGACGAGAGACAGGCATCTCTATTTCATTGTGTCTTAACATGTGTGTATATATCTGTACATATAGTGTACATGTGTGTTTGGTAATATAGATGAATTATAGCAGTGGTACATGTTTAGCACAAAATATTAATTCGTGAACTTAGTCAGGCCCCAGCCAAGTAACGTGTGTCGCACCTGACGATGATAAAAGATTTAAGCCACCCAAGAAGTTGCACGGGCATGAACAGTCCGTAAGGCACCTGACGATGGACCCGGTGGGGAAGTAAGACACCTGACTAAGCCAGATGAATCCTCATTAGAATACCTTGAATTAAATACCTGATAAAGCAACCTAGAGTACCAAACTGACTTAAATGTGTTGGGTTCACTGAAACGACAGTTCGATCCCATCACTGGACACCATCGACTCTAAAAACCCTTCAGTTCTGACGACCGAATTGGCTATCCTGAAGAAAGAAGCCAATGATCCCTGACCGACCATGAAACTTGCTTTCGCCTCAATCAAATCAGCGGCCCTTGTCACCTCACAAGGGATTAAGTGCTTTGGCATCAAGATTCTACCTGACCAGGGAAAGAAGGAACGACTCTACTCTTCACGACAATGTTTCAAGTGCTAAGCATGTACATTACCGCCACATGCACACAAAGCATCAAGTGCAGCATTTGCGCTCAAGATCACCACTACACAACCTGCAAGGCTGACACCAAATGCCGCCTTCTCTGTAAGGGAGACCACACCGCGATCTCATATCGCTGCCCTTGCAGACAGGATGCAATCGCTCAGATGATAGCCTCGGCGAAACTCGCCCTCCCCTGCCAACGCCTCAGCCACCGCCAGCCCCACAGGTACGCACACCAACCGCCCAGACGCCTTCCGTGTCCTTCGGTCCTTCCAGGTAGCGGCCTTTCCTTGCAACCATCCCAACCAGCACTCTGGGGGCCATCGCTCAGCCAGCGTCCCAGCCTCGACTATCTCCGGCCCATCCTGTCATCTCCCCAAACAATGGCATCACACCCGTCCTAATGCGCCTCGCATAACGGATCGCCGTGACCGACAACCGCTTGTTTGAACACTCAACACTATGTATACCAAATCCCAGAAGACTTTGATAAATTTGTTGATGACTTTAATAACCAAATTGAGAGCTGTCTCAGAATTCTGTCTTCGACTGGGGGCGAAGTAGCCCTCAGAAGAAGAAAATAAAATGGTATGAGAACGATTACATAAATATGCTCAATGCAAATGTAAAGTACATGAGTAGAGAGTACCGGAGACATCTCCTTCTCCTTCATGAGGCAAATGCAGTGTTTACAGCCCTAACAGAAACCCACACAAAGGACTACCATGATGGTGAAATATGGATCTCAGAGTACAATCTTTTCAGATGTGATAGGAAACACCGGCTTCAGGGTTGGGTCAGCCTCTACATCAAAGACACACTCATCTGTACTGAGCTGCTAAACTCCTCAAATGATATGGCGGAAGTGCTGATAATCAAAATAGAGATTCTAAATGTAGTTATTGTCCTTGTATATAAGTCACCGGAGGCAAACCCTCAGCAGTTTAAAGACCAACTAATGAAAATAGAACACTGCTTGGAAAACCTCACAAATCCAGCTCCGAACATCATCCTGCTTGGGGACTTCAACCTACGGCACCTGAAATGGAAGCACCTGGCTAATACAGTAATATCAGAAAGAATACCAGGAAGTAGCCTAAATGAACAGGCACATGCAAATGACCTGCTACGGATTGTGCTGACTAGGTTTGCCTTAAACCAGCAAATAGTAGAACCAACTAGGAAGGAGAACACGCTGAACCTCATTTTCACTAATAATGATGAATTGATCAGGAACATAATGATTACAAATACCTGTTACTCAGATCACAACTTAATTGAAGTTATGACAACCATGGGGAGTAGACCTTCAAAACCAGTCCAGATTCCCCGTGGAGGAGATTTCAGCAAATTCAACTTCAATAATAAACAGATAAACTGGGAGCAAATAAACCAGGACTCCACAAAAATAAACTGGGAAGAACAGCTAGAAAATGCAAACCTGAACCAGTGCCTGGAAAAAATAAGCTCAGTAGCACTAGAAATATGTTCTAACCGCATACCCCTAAGAAAAAAGAGGAAGAGATGCAGATTGGAACGGGAACGTCGTTCCCTATATAGGCGAAGAAAACGAATCGCGGAACAACTTGAGAGTCGCACCCTATCTCAAGAACGGCGAAGAAGGTTAGGTAAAGAAATAGAAACAATTGAACGCAAGCTACAAGAATCATACAAAACCCAGGAGAGGCAAAGAGAGGAAAAGGCCATCAGTGAAATAGAGAGAAATCCGAAATATTTTTTCTCCTATGCAAAATCAAGATAAAAAACCACATCTAGTATCGGGCCCCAGCGAAAGGGAGATGGAACTTTCACCGATGACAATAAAGAAATGAGCGAGCTACTGAGGAAGCAGTACGACTCTGTTTTCAGTGAGCCATTAAACGCACTAAAGATTGATAACCCAAAGGAATTTTTCATGGATATGATACCAACATCAAATCATATATCAGACGTCACCCTATCCCCACTGGATTTTGAAGAAGCCATAAACAGTATGCCTATGCACTCTGCACCAGACCCGGATTCTTGGAACTCCATATTCATCAAGAACTGTAAAAAACCATTATCGCAGGCCCTCCACATTCTGTGGAGACAAAGCCTAGATACTGGCGTTATTCCTGATATACTAAAAACAGCAGAGATAGCACCACTTCATAAAGGAGGAAATAAGGTAGAGGCAAAAAATTACAGACCGATAGCACTAACATCGCACATTATAAAATTTTTTGAGAGAGTGCTAAGAAGTAAGATCACAAAATACATGGAATCACAGCATCTCCATAACCCGGACAACATGGTTTCAGAACAGGGCGCTCTCTCTGTCGCAGTTGCTGGACCACTATGATATGGCATTAGATGCTATGGAAGACAAACAAAACACTGATGTAATTTACACAGATTTCGCAAAAGCTTTTGATAAATGTGACCATGGCGTTATTGCACATAAAATGCGTTCAAAAGGAATTACCGGAAAAATAGGCAGATGGATCTACAATTTCCTGACCAACAGAACCCAATGTGTAATAGTCAACAAAATAAAATCCAGCCCATCAACCGTGAAGAGCTCAGTCCCCCAGGGTACTGTGCTTGCTCCAGTACTTTTTCTCATCCTCATATCAGACATAGACAAGAACACAACCTATAGCACTGTATCATTCTTTGCAGATGACACTAGGATCTTCATGAGAGTAGGCAACATAGAGGACACGGCGAACCTCCAGTCAGATGTAGATCAGGTCTTTCTATGGGCTACAGAAAATAATATGGTGTTTAACGAAGATAAGTTCCAGCTCATGCGCTATGGAAAAAATGAAAGTATAAAAACGGAAACCACGTACAAAACTCAGGCAAATCATAACATAGGACGTAAATGCAATGTAAAGGATCTGGGTGTACTCATGTCGGAAGATCTTACCTTTAAAGAACACAATAAAGTAGCCGTCACAACTGCAAGAAAAATGACAGGTTGGATAACAAGAACTTTTCACACTAGAAATGCTATACCGATGATGACACTTTTCAAAACGCTTGTGCTCTCTAGAGTGGAGTACTGCTGCACAATGACAGCACCTTTCAAAGCTGGAGAAATTGCTGACCTGGAGAGCGTGCAGAGATCCTTTACTGCTAGAATCCACTCAGTAAAACACCTAAACTATTGGGACCGACTAAAGAGCCTAAATCTGTACTCCCTTGAGCGCAGGCGGGAGAGATACATAATAATTTACACGTGGAAAATATTAGAGGGGCTGGTCCCAAACCTGCAAACAGAAATAACATCACATGAGACCAGAAGACATGGCAGGATGTGCAGAATACCCCCGTTGAAAAGCGGAGGTGCAACAGGTACTCTGAGAGAGAACTCTATCAACATCAGAGGCCCGAGACTGTTCAACACGCTTCCACTACACATAAGGGGCATAACTGGCAATCCCCTCACAGTGTTCAAGAGAGAACTGGATAAGCACCTCCAAAGGATACCTGATCAACCAGGCTGTGACTCATACGTCAGGCTGCGAGCAGTCGCGTCCAACAGCCTGGTTGATCAGTCCAGCAACCAGGAGGCCTGGTCGACGACCGGGCCGCGGGGACGCTAAGCCCCGGAAGCACCTCAAGGTAACCTCAAGGTGACATCCCACTGAAAGCAATCAAGGGCTGTTTAAAACTTATGTGTCAAGTAGCCAGGGAAGAGAAGATTGAAGAGTGGGAAAGACAATGGCTTGACTTCACTAGCTCCATTGGAAGAGAAACATCTGCGAGACAAGTGTGGGCAAACATTCAGATAGCTAAGGGGTGGCAGAACTCGGCCTTCGGCTCACAAAGACCCCAAGGGTAAGGCTGAGGTATTAATATTCCTGAATAGGGGCTATTCAGTAAATTCAGTTTTAATAATAAAAGGATAGACTGGGAGAAAATAAATAGGGAACTTACAAACATTCCATGGGAAACTGTTCTAAGTAATACAAATCCTACAGAAGGAATAGAAAAACTGACTTCGGAACCGTATCTTCTTCTTCTTGAGATAATTTCGGGGCTTTAGTGTCCCCGCGGCCCGGTCCTCGACCAGGCCTCCACCCCCAGGAAGCAGCCCGTGACAGCTGACTAACACCCAGGTACCTATTTTACTGCTAGGTAACAGGGGCATCAGGGTGAAAGAAACTCTGCCCATTGTTTCTCGCCGACGCCTGGGATCGAACCCAGGACCACAGGATCACAAGTCCAGCGTGCTGTCCGCTCGGCCGACCGGCTCCCTGTATCAAGTCTGTCTGAAACATGTTCCTTTGAGGAAAGCCAGAAAGAGATCCAACGTAGAAAGAGAACGCAGACGACACTATAAACGCAGGAAAAAAATAACGGAACTGCTTATGCAGACACGAATTTCCCGTCAAAGAAGGAATAATTTAAATAGGGAGATTGAAGAAATCGAGCGGAAATTGAAACACTCATATGAAACTGAAGAAAGGCAGTTAGAACAGAAAGCAATTCAGGAAATAAAGAAAAATCCAAAATACTTCTTCACATATGCGAAATCAAAAGCAAAAACCACTGCCAGTATTGGACCTATTCGTACAAGTGAAGGTTCATACACGGAGGATGACAAAGAAATTAGTGAAATCCTAAAAAAGCAGTATGAGGACATGTTTAGCGCTCCAATAAACATGAAGGTGGAAGATCCAGACAATTTCTTTATGCGGGATATTCAAACCCCTGTAAATATAACTATCAACACGAGCGTACTAGACTTTGAAAGAGAAATTGAAAACATGCCCATGCACTCGGCCCTGGGTCCAGATTCATGGAATTCAATATTTATAACGAAATGCAAAGTGCTGGTAGCACAGGCACTCAGTATAGTGTGGAGAAAGAGCTTGGACACGGGGGAGATACCAGATGCACTTAAAGTAGCAGACATAGCCCTTCTACACAAGGGAGGGAGCAAAGCATTGGCAAAAAATTATAGACCAGTTGCACTAACGTCGCACATTATAAAATATTATGAGAATGATTAGGAGTCAGGTCACCAATTTCATAGAGTCCAATGACCTTCACAAACCAGGCCAACATGGATTTCGAGCGGGAAGATCGTGCCTCTCACAGCTACTTGATCACTACGACAAAGTCACTGAGGCCTTAGAAGAAAAACAGAATGCTGATGTGATATACACAGACTTCACAAAGGCTTTCGATAAATGTGACCATGGCGTGATAGCACACAAAATGAAGTCAATGGGAATAACCGGTAAAACAGGACGCTGGATACTCAGTTTTGTCAAACAGGACTCAGCGAGTAACTGTCAACCATATAAAATCTAGTCCAAGTGCAGTTAAAAGCTCTGTACCTCAGGGTACAGTCCTTGCACTGCTGCTTTTCCTTATACTCATATCAGATATAGACAAACATACAAGTCACAGTTTCGTATCATCCTTTGCAGATGACACAAAACTCAGTATAAAAATTACCTCAACTGAAGACATTGAAAAACTTCAAGCTGATATTAATAAAGTTTCGACTGGGCATCAGAAAATAACATGTTGTTTAACAGTGATAAATTCCAAGTAATCAGGTACGGTAAAAATGAGGACCTTAAACATAATACAGGGCATAAAACACAATCAAATGTGCCCATAGTAGGAAAACAGCATGTAAAGGATTTGGGAATAACGATGTCTGACGACCTAACGTTTAGAGAGCATAACCAAGCAAACATTGCGTCAGCCTGAAAAAATGATAGGATGGATTACGAGAACTTTCAAATCCAGGGATCCCATCACAATGGTTGTACTCTTCAAGTCACTTGTGTTGTCCCGTCTTGAGTACTGCTCAGTACTCACTTCCCCCTTCAGAGCAGGAGAGATTGCTGAAATAGAGGGAATACAGAGAACATATACGGCACGCATAGACGCAATAAAGCACCTAAATTATTGCGATCATATCAAAGCCCTCCAATGTACTCACTCGAAAAACGACGAGAGAGATATCAAATAATATACACGTGGAAGATACTGGAGGGCCAGGTACCAATCTACACAGTAAAATAACAACGTACTGGAGTGAACGATATGGAAGAAAATGCAGAATATAACCAGTGAAGAGCAGGGGTGCCATAGGCACAATCAGAGAACACTGTATAAACGTCCGCGGTTGTTCAACACCCTCCCAGCGAGCATAAGAAATATTGCCGGAACAACCGTGGACATCTTCAAGAGGAAACTAGATTGTTTCTTCCAAGGAGTGCCGGGACCAACCAGGCTGTGGTGGGTATGTGGACCTGTGGGCCGCTCCAAGCAACAGCCTAGTGGACCAAACTCTCACAAGTCAAGCCTGGCCTCGGGCCGGGCTTGGGGAGTAGAAGAACTCCCAGAACCCCATCAACCAGGTATCAACCAGGTAATACAGAAGTGGAGTGATGCAGCATACTCCTCCTCCCTCCTTGGTGAAATAGCAGGGAAACAGCTCCTGCAATATAATAACGAGGAATTAGGATAACAAGATCACAGTCTAGTGATGACGAGTATGGGGAACCAATCACAACCCAGGAATTAAGGAAGGGGGGCCTATAAAAAAGGGTAAAAGTACAGCATCTGGTGAAGATGGCATCACCTACGACATACTCATTGCACTGTGTGAAGTGTCTGGAATCCACTACTCCACTTGTTTTAACAAATCATTCCTATGTGGAGTGTTGCCCACACAATGGAAACACGCAATAATTGTTTCCCCATACCAAAGCCAATGACCCCGGCAATTACAGACCTATCAGTCTCATGTCATTGGCACATGCAAGATGCTTGAAAGGATCTTCCTAAACCGACTGTTGCACAAAATAGGTAGACTAGGGAGAAGGGACGGGGTCAACTGGGTTTGTCAAAGGACGGAGCACAGCAACTGTATAATTAATTACTTGGCTAATGACACATAAGTATTCTGTATTTGTTGACCTCGAAGGCTCCCCTCGGCAAAGCACAGGAGATTGCGATCCTGGACGAGCTTGCATGCAAGGGTGTCAAGGGGAGACTCGGGGAATGATTGCTACCTCACAGGGAAACACTAATGGTGCAGGGATCTGCACTGATTTAAAAGCAGCGTTACAAAGCCTTCGTTAAAATCGGGCAGAAAATTTTGCAATAGTCGCTGAAATCAAGAGAGCTGTGAGAGTACTAACCAACCAGGGAAGAGTCGTCAAATTTCTGTGGGTCCTCTCCCATGTTGGAATCTGTGGAAATGAACGAGCAGATGTGCTGGCTGCTGAAGCCGCTGAAGGAGACCATATTGAATACTTCATACACAAGACTCTTCTACAAATTTAGAGGTATTATCAGGCAATATCACCGTGACAGGGTAACTGAGAAAAGGAGGACAGAAGAACAAATCGGTGAATCTGTACGCTGGTACAACATGGTTGCAATTGGCACTCCCAATCATTATGGAATAAGAGGAGGTGGCCGTGGGAGAGAATCGGTAATAGCAAGAATCCGTCTTGGATATAAATATCCATGGAAATTCAGAATGGAAACAACAGTTGAGCAGAGATGTTGAAGAGAGTGATGGACACCGTCTTGACCTGAGAGAATGTAAACGTCTAAGAATCATTAGAAATATGCCACATTGTTTGAGTTAGGAAAATACCATTTGTCAAATATAGATACTGTTCTTAAAAGATTCCTCAATTTTGTACCCGCAAGATAACGTAAGATTTTCAGAGTGGACAGTGTTAATCTTCTTGTTTAATAAGCTGCTCACTAGAGACAGTTAAGCAAGTTCCAGCTGTGTCTGGGTACAAGTGACAGGATCAGTAACGCTGCCCAATACTGTCACTATGGCGGTGTGTTCACTCACAGGATGAGTGGTGCTGCCCAATACTGTCACTATGGCGGTGTGTCCACTCAAAAGATGAGTGGCGCTGCCCAATACTGCCACTATGGCGGTGTGTCCACTCACAAGATGAGTGGCGCTGCCCAATACTGTCACTATGGCGGTGTGTCCACTCACAGGATGAGTGGCGCTGCCCAATACTGTCACTATGGCGGTGTGTCCACTCACAGGATGAGTGGTGCTGCCCAATACTGTCACTATGGCGGTGTGTCCACTCACAAGATGAGTGGCGCTGCCCAATACTGCCACTATGGCGGTGTGTCCACTCACAGGATGAGTGGCGCTGCCCAATACTGTCACTATGGCGTTGTGTCCACTCACAGGATGAGTGGCGCTGCCCAATACTGCCACTATGGCGGTGTGTCCACTCACAGGATGAGTGGCGCTGCCCAATACTGTCACTATGGCGGTGTGTCCACTCACAGGATGAGTGACGCTGCCCAATACTGTCACTATGGCGGTGTGTCCCCTCACAGGATTAGAGGCGCTGCCCAATACTGTCACTATGGCGGTGTGTCCACTCACAGGATGAGTGGCGCTGCCCAATACTGTCACTATGGCGGTGTGTCCACTCACAGGATGAGTGACGCTGCCCAATACTGCCACTATGGCGGTGTGTCCACTCACAAGATGAGTGGCGCTGCCCAATACTGTCACTATGGCGGTGTGTCCACTCACAGGATGAGTGGCGCTGCCCAATACTGTCACTATGGCGGTGTGTCCACTCACAGGATGAGTGGTGCTGCCCAATACTGTCACTATGGCGGTGTGTCCACTCACAAGATGAGTGGCGCTGCCCAATACTGCCACTATGGCGGTGTGTCCACTCACAGGATGAGTGGCGCTGCCCAATACTGTCACTATGGCGTTGTGTCCACTCACAGGATGAGTGGCGCTGCCCAATACTGCCACTATGGCGGTGTGTCCACTCACAGGATGAGTGGCGCTGCCCAATACTGTCACTATGGCGGTGTGTCCACTCACAGGATGAGTGACGCTGCCCAATACTGTCACTATGGCGGTGTGTCCCCTCACAGGATTAGTGGCGCTGCCCAATACTGTCACTATGGCGGTGTGTCCACTCACAGGATGAGTGGCGCTGCCCAATACTGTCACTATGGCGGTGTGTACACTCACAGGATGAGTGACGCTGCCCAATACTGTCACTATGGCGGTGTGTCCACTCACAGGATGAGTGCCGCTGCCCAATACTGTCACTATGGCGAAGTGTCCACTCACCGGATGAGTGGCGCTGCCCAATACTGTCACTATGGCGGTGTGTCCACTCACAGGATGAGTGGCGCTGCCCAACTGTCACTATGGCGGTGTGTCCACTCACAGCATGAGTGGCGCTGCCCAATACTGTCACTATGGCGGTGTGTCCACTCACAGCATGAGTGGCGCTGCCCAATACTGTCACTATGGCGGTGTGTCCACTCACAAGATGAGTGGCGCTGCCCAATACTGTCACTATGGCGGTGTGTCCACTCACAGGATGAGTGGCGCTCCCCAATACTATCACAATGGAGGTGTGTCCACTCACAGGATGAGTGGCGCTGCCCAATACTGTCACTATGGCGGTTTGTCCACTCACAAGGTGAGTGGCGCTGCCCAATACTGTCACTATGGCGGTGTGTCCACTCACAGGATGAGTGGCGCTGCCCAATACTGTCACTATGGCGGTGTGTCCACTCACAAGGTGAGTGGCGCTGCCCAATACTGTCACTATGGCGGTGTGTCCACTCACAGGATGGGTGACGCTGCCCAATACTGTCACTATGACGGTGTGTCCACTCACAGGATGAGTGGCGCTGCCCAATACTGTCACTATGGCGGTGTGTCCACTCACAGGATGAGTGACGCTGCCCAATACTGTCACTATGGCGGTGTGTCCACTCACAGGATGAGTGGCGCTGCCCAATACTGTCACTATGGCGGTGTGTCCACTCACAAGGTGAGTGGCGCTGCCCAATACTGTCACTATGGCGGTGTGTCCACTCACAGCATGAGTTACACTGTTCAATAAACTCGCTTTCGGGGCAAAATTTAAAATTTAAGCCCTGTATGCCACAAATGGCCTTACCGGCATATGCGTTCCTGAGGCAGTGCTGGCCCCACCAAGAGAGGCCCCTGCATCTCCAACCATGCAATTGGGACTCTGAGGCACAACAACGACCAGCTCGCCATCCACCATAACAACCATTCATAACCATCCACACAATCAGCCCCCACCAGAATCGCTGCCGGCGCCATTGCTAGCTGGTTACACGTGGTTTGGTTCCCTGGAAAACTTAAGATTCTAAGCACCCATCAACTCAAATCATTACGGTTTTGTGAGGAAGAACACATCAGTACTTCAAGACCCGGAGAATATCTTATTTGGAAGGAAACAAGGCCGATTTCGTCTACAAATGATGGAAAAACAACGTTGTTGATTATCTGCTGCCCAGCTGACTTGTATTTTGCACAACCCAGTATGCAGGTGACCCAGATTGTCATATTATTCTCGTCGCCCATGAGAGTTTTTTCTTTTTTTTGTGAGGACCGTATCACTGACCAGATATCACTCAGTGACCAGATAGCAAGTCCTACCCTGAAGGGCGAGGCGATACCCTGCAGGCATCGCCACAAGGGGGCACCTTAGAAGGTGTATTTAGCCTAACAGGGAAAGATTGACCAAACAGCTCAATTAGGTGTTAGTTATCCCTGATTCCACCTGGAAGAATCATTTTACGACCTCCATTGGAGGGGAATGAATTTCTTCAGGCCTGGAAGTATCTCAGGCATTAGGTAGGGCAAGGAATCGCTCCTCACTTCATGGAGACGTCATGGGGAAGTCAAAGAGAAAGAGGCAATGGAGGCAGCTTTCAGACGAGGAGGGACAGTGGACCGAGATGCAGCAGGCACCGAAGAAAACTGCTATCGAGGCTCCACTACGTGCTTCTACCAGCAAGACAGCAGACATAATGAACTTAGAAAGTACAGCACCAGTCAGTGCTGTCACCAGTGCTACACCAGTAAGCCAGTGTCAGACTTCTCTGTCCACCTCCCAACCACATGACGACAGTATGAGACAGGAGAGGACACCACCAGTCACACACCAGACATCGCCAGACTCTGCACATCTTCCAAAATTCAAAATAATGCACACAGACCACTTTCCTACAGCATATGGAGTAGTAACGGCAATGGAAAAGGACCAACCAGAGCTCAAACTTTCCATCACAGTCAACCTGAAAGGACTGTTTCTTTTCCACTACTCTCTCTCTGCTTTCGTTTACTATTTCCCCGTTTGTTCCAAAAGCCCCATTCCCTATTCCCCACGTTCCCACCCCTATTCCCAGCCCTCTTCCCAGCCCTCTTCCCCAGCTCACACTCCTGGCCCGGGGCGCCAGACAATGCTAGCGAAACCAATATATTGCAAAGCATATTATTTTTTACCTACAGGGACACTCTAGGTATTAACAACCCTTGAGAGAGTGAGGATCGTGCGTGTCTTGGGCGGACTTCCCTTTGTCTTGAGTGTCCCTCGAGTGCGTCAGCCCCTTTCCTTGAGTGCGACTGGCTGGTTCCCAGTGTATTTCAATGCCTTCTTTGAGTGTCTCAGGCGAGTTCCCAGGAGTTCCTCGAGTTAAAGTTCCCTACCCACCCACCCCTATTAGTGCTTACCTGTTAATGCTTGCCTATTTGTGACAATGGGAAAGTGAGGTGTAGCTCTTGGTCCCCTGCCTTCTAGCTAGCCGTGTGTATATATATATTCCGAAGTGTGTGAGTTGATAAACGTGACAAGAACCACTTTGGAACGGTTACACACCACAGCAACTTTGCAACATGTGCCCATTAGAAGAAATTCCGAATAGACAATGCTAGTCTCGGTCAACTTTGCAAGATTAACCCTACAATCCCAATCATTATTACATTTAGAACACCTTTGGTACTGTTGTACACATTAAATTCTCGATCAGTCTGGGAACATGTGCAAACTAGAGCCACATTAGAACATAGGTAAATATGTGTGTGTATATCACGAAAATAAACACGTGATTAAAAATGTGACAGTGTCAGACCACGGAGGAAAATTAAAACAGGAATTTCCTTAAGTACTTTCGTATATTAATACATCTTCAGAAGGAGTCTAAAGGTAAATATAGGTAAATATATATATATATATATATATATATATATATATATATATTATATATATATTATATTATATATATATATATATATATATATATATATTTTTTGTAATGACATTTTCAAATAAAGTTAGATAAATATACACACTTAACAAAAGAATAGGGGTGGAAGGAGAAGAAAAATCAAAGTGTTCAGTGAGGATCCAAAGGTCTTCTCTGAGTACTCTTTATTTTCTTCTCTGAGGCTATGGGTCCCTACATTTGCACCAGAGGTGGTACCCCTATATATATATATATATATATATATATATATAATATATTATATATATATATATATATATATATATTATATATATATATATATATATTTTATTAAATATGACCGAAAAAGTAAGATTAATAATTCTAACACGAATTTTCTCAATCTTTCGTACATTATGCTTCACTGTTGGAGGTAAATAAAAATCACTTCTCCAAAATTCATTTTTATTTCTAGTCTGACGCGACACGGGCGCGTTTCGTAAAACTTATTACATTTTCAAAGACTTCACAAATACACAACTGATTAGAACTTGCGTTTCCCTGATTTTATATCTACATTTGAGTGAGGTGGGAAGTGTGATGTGGCATTACATTTGAGTAAGGTGGGAAGGATGATGTGGCATTAGAGGATATTAATAGGGTATTAAAAGTATCAACACAAGACAGAACACGAAACAATGGATATTGAATAGAAGTGTTTGTAGAAAGCCTATTGGTCCATATTTCTTGATGCTTCTATATTGGAGCGGAGTCTTGAGGTGGGTAGAATATAGTTGTGCAATAATTGGCTGTTGATTGCTGGTGTTGACTTCTTGATGTGTAGTGCCTCGCAAACGTCGAGCCGCCTGCTATCGCTGTATCTATCGATGATTTCTGTGTTGTTTACTAGGATTTCTCTGGCGATGGTTTGGTTATGGGAAGAGATTATATGTTCCTTAATGGAGCCCTGTTGTTTATGCATCGTTAAACGCCTAGAAAGAGATGTTGTTGTCTTGCCTATATACTGGGTTTTTTGGAGCTTACAGTCCCCAAGTGGGCATTTGAAGGCATAGACGACGTTAGTCTCTTTTAAAGCGTTCTGTTTCGTGTCTGGAGAGTTTCTCATGAGTAGGCTGGCCGTTTTTCTGGTTTTATAGTAAATCGTCAGTTGTATCCTCTGATTTTTGTCTGTAGGGATAACGTTTCTATTAACATATCTTTCAGGACCCTTTCCTCTGTTTTATGAGCTGTGGAAAAGAAGTTCCTGTAAAATAGTCTAATAGGGGGTATAGGTGTTGTGTTAGTTGTCTCTTCGGAGGTTGCATGGCTTTTCACTTTCCTTCTTATGATGTCTTCGATGAAACCATTGGAGAAGCCGTTATTGACTAGAACCTGCCTTACCCTACAAAGTTCTTCGTCGACTTGCTTCCATTCTGAGCTGTGGCTGAGAGCACGGTCGACGTATGCGTTAACAACACTCCTCTTGTACCTGTCAGGGCAGTCGCTGTTGGCATTTAGGCACATTCCTATGTTTGTTTCCTTTGTGTAGACTGCAGTGTGGAAACCTCCGCCCTTTTCCATGACTGTTACATCTAGGAAAGGCAGCTTCCCATCCTTTTCCGTCTCGTAAGTGAAACGCAGCACGGAACTCTGCTCAAATGCCTCCTTCAGCTCCTGCAGATGTCTGACATCAGGTACCTGTGTAAAAATGTCGTCAACATACCTGCAGTATATGGCCGGTTTCAAGTTCATGTCGACTAAGACTTTTTGCTCGATGGTACCCATGTAGAAGTTTGCAAACAGGACACCTAGGGGAGAACCCATAGCGACCCCATCTACTTGCTTATACATGTGCCCATCCGGGCTCAAGAAGGGTGCCTCTTTAGTACAAGCTTGGAGTAGTTTCCTCAGAATACTTTCTGGCATGTCAAGAGGAGTACAGGCTGGATCACGATACACTCTGTCGGCTATCATTCCGATTGTCTCGTCCACAGGTACGTTGGTAAACAGCGATTCTACGTCCAACGAGGCTCTTATCCCTGTGGCCCGTGCGCCCCGCAGTAAGTCCACAAATTCCTTTGGAGACTTCAGGTATCGTGATCCAGCCTGTACTCCTCTTGACATGCCAGAAAGTATTCTGAGGAAACTACTCCAAGCTTGTACTAAAGAGGCACCCTTCTTGAGCCCGGATGGGCACATGTATAAGCAAGTAGATGGGGTCGCTATGGGTTCTCCCCTAGGTGTCCTGTTTGCAAACTTCTACATGGGTACCATCGAGCAAAAAGTCTTAGTCGACATGAACTTGAAACCGGCCATATACTGCAGGTATGTTGACGACATTTTTACACAGGTACCTGATGTCAGACATCTGCAGGAGCTGAAGGAGGCATTTGAGCAGAGTTCCGTGCTGCGTTTCACTTACGAGACGGAAAAGGATGGAAGCTGCCTTTCCTAGATGTAACAGTCATGGAAAAGGGCGGAGGTTTCCACACTGCAGTCTACACAAAGGAAACAACATAGGAATGTGCCTAAATGCCAACAGCGACTGCCCTGACAGGTACAAGAGGAGTGTTGTTAACGCATACGTCGACCGTGCTCTCAGCCACAGCTCAGAAATGGAAGCAAGTCGACGAAGAACTTGTAGGGTAAGGCAGGTTTCTAGTCAATAACGGCTTCTCCAATGGTTTCATCGAAGACATCATAAGAAGGAAAGTGAAAAGCCATGCAACCTCCGAAGAGACAACTAACACAAC
>NW_027189135.1:2523088-2583088 GCF_040958095.1 Procambarus clarkii
AAGAACATAAGAATGTTGTGTTAGAAATAAGAACATAAGAATGTTGTGTTTAAAATAAGAACATTAAGAATGTTGTCTTAGAACATAAGAACATAAGATTGTTGTGTTGAAATAAGAACATAAGAATGTTGTGTTAGAAATAAGAACTAAGAATGTTGTCTTAGAACATAAGAACATAAGAATGTTGTGTTAGAAATAAGAACTAAGAATGTTGTCTTAGACATAAGAACTTAAGAATGTTGTTTAGAACATAAGAACTTAAGAATGTTGTCTTAGAAACATAAGAACTTAAGAATGTTGTCTTAGAAATAAGAAACTTAAGATGTTGTCTTAGAACATAAGAACTTAAGAATGTTGTCTTAGAACATAAGAACTTAAGAATGTTGTCTTAGAACATAAGAACTTAAGAATGTTGTCTTAGAACATAAGAACTTAAGAATGTTGTCTTAGAACATAAGAACTAAGAATGTTGTCTTAGAACATAAGAACTTAAGAATGTTGTCTTAGAACATAAGAACATAAGAATGTTGTCTTAGACATAAGAACTTAAGAATGTTGTCTTAGAATAAGAACTTAAGAATGTTTGTTAGAACATAAGAACATAAGAATGAAAGTAACTGCAGAAGTCCTATTGGCCCATACGAGGCAGCTTCTATTGATATCCACCCTTAGTAATACAACTAATAACTAATAAGGCTAAAGTATCAACTAACTAATAGGGACTAAACAACGAATAACTAACTAATAGGGCTCAACAAATAGTAAAGTAATGGGGAGTTAAACAAGTACACTTAGGAAAGGAAGGTAACAGAGTTCAATCAGTATCAGATCTACACTACGGACCGACCACCATGTAGGAGGAATGTCTACTGTGCTCAGACCAGAGGATGAGATTCCTCGACCAAACCGGACTGGAATCAGGCCGCTGCAGACCCGGATCGTACCTGTAACGGGTTCTGAGAGTTCTTCTAGTGTCCACCCACCCCCTCAGGATCTGGTCTTGACGCTCGATTGCTTGGGCCAATAGACTGTTGCTTGGAGCGGTCCGCAGGACTACATATTCACTACAGCCTGGTTGGTCAGGTAATTCTGGCAGGAATGTGTCTAATTTTACCATGGAGAAGTTATAACTTAGCACAGCTGAGTTAGCAAGGATAATAATCTTTATTTAATACGTCGCCTCAACGTTGTGATTAAGTCACGTGTTTGTTGGGACTTAGTTTATCGGTGACAATAATTTGCAATGTGTGTCCTGAATATATCCATTTTGCTCTATTCTTACAGATTCTTAGTATATTGGAACTCTTCCCAGTCACCCCTTTATTGTTTATTAAACTCATTGATTAGAATCTGAGTTAATGCTTCAACAGAAATAGTTATGATGACAGTGTAATTTTAAATTAAAATTTTTAGCATAAAACTCACTGACAAATATCTTCAGTCTGGTTTGAAAATTATCGAACAGCTCTGTTTTAAACTTGAAATCCATCAAAAGTTCTTTCATTACCTACCTATTTTTTTAATGTTGCTTCGAAAGGCGAGTTTATTGGGCAGCGTCACTCATCCTGTGAGTGGACACACCGCCATAGTGACAGTATTGGGCAGCGCCACTCATCCTGTGAGTGGACACACCGCCATAGTGACAGTATTGGGCAGCGCCACTCATCCTGTGAGTGGACACACCGCCATAGTGACAGTATTGGGCAGCGCACTCATCCTGTGAGTGGACACACCGCCATAGTGACAGTATTGGGCAGCGCCACTCATCCTGTGAGTGGACACACCGCCATAGTGACAGTATTGGGCAGCGCCACTCATCCTGTGAGTGGACACACCGCCATAGTGACAGTATTGGGCAGCGCCACTCATCCTGTGAGTGGACACACCGCCATAGTGACAGTATTGGGCAGCGCCACTCATCCTGTGAGTGGACACACCGCCATAGTGACAGTATTGGGCAGCGCCACTCATCCTGTGAGTGGACACACCGCCATAGTGACAGTATTGGGCAGCGCCACTCATCCTGTGAGTGGACACACCGCCATAGTGACAGTATTGGGCAGCGCCACTCATCCTGTGAGTGGACACACCGCCATAGTGACAGTATTGGGCAGCGCCACTCATCCTGTGAGTGGACACACACCATAGTGACAGTATTGGGCAGCGCCACTCATCCTGTGAGTGGACACACCGCCATAGTGACAGTATTGGGCAGCGCCACTCATCCTGTGAGTGGACACACCGCCATAGTGACAGTATTGGGCAGCGTCACTCATCCTGTGAGTGGACACACCGCCATAGTGACAGTATTGGGCAGCGCACTCATCCTGTGAGTGGACACACCGCCATAGTGACAGTATTGGGCAGCGCCACTCATCCTGTGAGTGGACACACCGCCATAGTGACAGTATTGGGCAGCGCCACTCATCCTGTGAGTGGACACACCGCCATAGTGACAGTATTGGGCAGCGCCACTCATCCTGTGAGTGGACACACCGCCATAGTGACAGTATTGGGCAGCGCCACTCATCCTGTGAGTGGACACACCGCCATAGTGACAGTATTGGGCAGCGCACTCATCCTGTGAGTGGACACACCGCCATAGTGACAGTATTGGGCAGCGTCACTCATCCTGTGAGTGGACACACCACCATAGTGACAGTATTGGGCAGCGCACTCATCCTGTGAGTGGACACACCGCCATAGTGACAGTATTGGGCAGCGCCACTCATCCTGTGAGTGGACACACCGCCATAGTGACAGTATTGGGCAGCGCACTCATCTGTGAGTGGACACACCGCCATAGTGACAGTATTGGGCAGCGCCACTCATCCTGTGAGTGGACACACCGCCATAGTGACAGTATTGGGCAGCGCCACTCATCCTGTGAGTGGACACACCGCCATAGTGACAGTATTGGGCAGCGCCACTCATCCTGTGAGTGGACACACCGCCATAGTGACAGTATTGGGCAGCGCACTCATCCTGTGAGTGGACACACCGCCATAGTGACAGTATTGGGCAGCGCCACTCATCCTGTGAGTGGACACACCGCCATAGTGACAGTATTGGGCAGCGCACTCATCCTGTGAGTGGACACACCGCCATAGTGACAGTATTGGGCAGCGCCACTCATCCTGTGAGTGGACACACCGCCATAGTGACAGTATTGGGCAGCGTCACTCATCCTGTGAGTGGACACACCGCCATAGTGACAGTATTGGGCAGCGCCACTCATCCTGTGAGTGGACACACCGCCATAGTGACAGTATTGGGCAGCGCCACTCATCCTGTGAGTGGACACACCGCCATAGTGACAGTATTGGGCAGCGCACTCATCCTGTGAGTGGACACACCGCCATAGTGACAGTATTGGGCAGCGCACTCATCCTGTGAGTGGACACACCGCCATAGTGACAGTATTGGGCAGCGTCACTCATCCTGTGAGTGGACACACCGCCATAGTGACAGTATTGGGCAGCGTCACTCATCCTGTGAGTGGACACACCGCCATAGTGACAGTATTGGGCAGCGTCACTCATCCTGTGAGTGGACACACCGCCATAGTGACAGTATTGGGCAGCGCCACTCATCCTGTGAGTGGACACACCGCCATAGTGACAGTATTGGGCAGCGCCACTCATCCTGTGAGTGGACACACCGCCATAGTGACAGTATTGGGCAGCGCCACTCATCCTGTGAGTGGACACACCGCCATAGTGACAGTATTGGGCAGCGTCACTCATCCTGTGAGTGGACACACCGCCATAGTGACAGTATTGGCAGCGCCACTCATCCTGTGAGTGGACACACCGCCATAGTGACAGTATTGGGCAGCGCCACTCATCCTGTGAGTGGACACACCGCCATAGTGACAGTATTGGGCAGCGCCACATCCTGTGAGTGGACACACCGCCATAGTGACAGTATTGGGCAGCGCCACTCATCCTGTGAGTGGACACACCGCCATAGTGACAGTATTGGGCAGCGCCACTCATCCTGTGAGTGGACACACCGCCATAGTGACAGTATTGGGCAGCGCCACTCATCCTGTGAGTGGACACACCGCCATAGTGACAGTATTGGGCAGCGCCACTCATCCTGTGAGTGGACACACCGCCATAGTGACAGTATTGGGCAGCGCCACTCATCCTGTGAGTGGACACACCGCCATAGTGACAGTATTGGGCAGCGCCACTCATCCTGTGAGTGGACACACCGCCATAGTGACAGTATTGGGCAGCGCCTCATCCTGTGAGTGGACACACCGCCATAGTGACAGTATTGGGCAGCGCCACTCATCCTGTGAGTGGACACACCGCCATAGTGACAGTATTGGGCAGCGCCACTCATCCTGTGAGTGGACACACCGCCATAGTGACAGTATTGGGCAGCGCCACTCATCCTGTGAGTGGACACACCGCCATAGTGACAGTATTGGGCAGCGCCACTCATCCTGTGAGTGGACACACCGCCATAGTGACAGTATTGGGCAGCGCCACTCATCCTGTGAGTGGACACACCGCCATAGTGACAGTATTGGGCAGCGCCACTCATCCTGTGAGTGGACACACCGCCATAGTGACAGTATTGGGCAGCGCCACTCATCCTGTGAGTGGACACACCGCCATAGTGACAGTATTGGGCAGCGCCACTCATCCTGTGAGTGGACACACCGCCATAGTGACAGTATTGGGCAGCGCCACTCATCCTGTGAGTGGACACACCGCCATAGTGACAGTATTGGGCAGCGCCACTCATCCTGTGAGTGGACACACCGCCATAGTGACAGTATTGGGCAGCGCCACTCATCTGTGAGTGGACACACCGCCATAGTGACAGTATTGGGCAGCGCACTCATCCTGTGAGTGGACACACCGCCATAGTGACAGTATTGGGCAGCGCCACTCATCCTGTGAGTGGACACACCGCCATAGTGACAGTATTGGGCAGCGCCACTCATCCTGTGAGTGGACACACCGCCATAGTGACAGTATTGGGCAGCGCCACTCATCCTGTGAGTGGACACACCGCCATAGTGACAGTATTGGGCAGCGCCACTCATCCTGTGAGTGGACACACCGCCATAGTGACAGTATTGGGCAGCGTCACTCATCCTGTGAGTGGACACACCGCCATAGTGACAGTATTGGGCAGCGCCACTCATCCTGTGAGTGGACACACCGCCATAGTGACAGTATTGGGCAGCGCCACTCATCCTGTGAGTGGACACACCGCCATAGTGACAGTATTGGGCAGCGCCACTCATCCTGTGAGTGGACACACCGCCATAGTGACAGTATTGGGCAGCGCCACTCATCCTGTGAGTGGACACACCGCCATAGTGACAGTATTGGGCAGCGCCACTCATCCTGTGAGTGGACACACCGCCATAGTGACAGTATTGGGCAGCGCACTCATCCTGTGAGTGGACACACCGCCATAGTGACAGTATTGGGCAGCGCCACTCATCCTGTGAGTGGACACACCGCCATAGTGACAGTATTGGGCAGCGCCACTCATCCTGTGAGTGGACACACCGCCATAGTGACAGTATTGGGCAGCGCCACTCATCCTGTGAGTGGACACACCGCCATAGTGACAGTATTGGGCAGCGCCACTCATCCTGTGAGTGGACACACCGCCATAGTGACAGTATTGGGCAGCGCCACTCATCCTGTGAGTGGACACACCGCCATAGTGACAGTATTGGGCAGCGCCACTCATCCTGTGAGTGGACACCCGCCATAGTGACAGTATTGGGCAGCGCCACTCATCCTGTGAGTGGACACACCGCCATAGTGACAGTATTGGGCAGCGTCACTCATCCTGTGAGTGGACACACCGCCATAGTGACAGTATTGGGCAGCGCACTCATCCTGTGAGTGGACACACCGCCATAGTGACAGTATTGGGCAGCGTCACTCATCCTGTGAGTGGACACACCGCCATAGTGACAGTATTGGGCAGCGCACTCATCCTGTGAGTGGACACACCGCCATAGTGACAGTATTGGGCAGCGCACTCATCCTGTGAGTGGACACACCGCCATAGTGACAGTATTGGGCAGCGTCACTCATCCTGTGAGTGGACACACCGCCATAGTGACAGTATTGGGCAGCGTCACTCATCCTGTGAGTGGACACACCGCCATAGTGACAGTATTGGGCAGCGTCACTCATCCTGTGAGTGGACACACGCCATAGTGAAAGTATTGGGCAGCGTCACTCATCCTGTGAGTGGACACACCGCCATAGTGACAGTATTGGGCAGCGTCACTCATCCTGTGAGTGGACACACCGCCATAGTGACAGTATTGGGCAGCGTCACTCATCCTGTGAGTGTGACACACCGCCATAGTGACAGTATTGGGCAGCGCCACACATCCTGTGAGTGGACACACCGCCATAGTGACAGTATTGGGCAGCGTCACTCATCCTGTGAGTGGACACACCGCCATAGTGACAGTATTGGGCAGCGCCACACAATCCTGTGAGTGGACACACCGCCATAGTGACAGTATTGGGCAGCGTCACTCATCCTGTGAGTGGACACACCGCCATAGTGACAGTATTGGGCAGCGCTACTCATCCTGTGAGTGGACACACCGCCATAGTGACAGTATTGGGCAGCGCCACTCATCCTGTGAGTGGACACACCGCCATAGTGACAGTATTGGGCAAGCGCACACATCCTGTGAGTGGACACACCGCCATAGTGACAGTATTGGGCAGCGCCACTCATCCTGTGAGCTGGACACACCGCCATAGTGGACAGTATTGGGCAGCGCCACTCATCCTGTGAGTGGACACACCGCCATAGTGACAGTATTGGGCAGCGCCACACATCCTTGTGAGTGGACCACACCGCCATAGTGACAGTATTGGGCAGCGTCACTCATCCTGTGAGTGGGACACACCGCCATAGTGACAGTATTGGGCAGCGCCACTCATCCTGTGAGTGGACACACCGCCATAGTGACAGTATTGGGCAGGTCACTCATCCTGTGAGTGGACATACCGCCATAGTGACAGTATTGGGCAGCGCCACTCATCCTGTGAGTGGACACACCGCCATAGTGACAGTATTGGGCAGCGCCACTCATCCTGTGAGTGGACACACCGCCATAGTGACAGTATTGGCAGCGCCACTCATCCTGTGAGTGGACACACCGCCATAGTGACAGTATTGGGCAGCGCCACTCATCCTGTGAGTGGACACACCGCCATAGTGACAGTATTGGGCAGCGCCACTCATCTTGTGAGTGGACACACCGCCATAGTGACAGTATTGGGCAGCGCCACTCATCCTGTGAGTGGACACACCGCCATAGTGACAGTATTGGGCAGCGCCACTCATCCTGTGAGTGGACACACCGCCATAGTGACAGTATTGGGCAGCGCCACTCATCCTGTGAGTGGACACACCGCCATAGTGACAGTATTGGGCAGCGCCACTCATCTTGTGAGTGGACACGCCGCCATAGTGACAGTATTGGGCAGCGCCACTCATCCTGTGAGTGGACACACCGCCATAGTGACAGTATTGGGCAGCGCCACTCATCTTGTGAGTGGACACACCGCCATAGTGACAGTATTGGGCAGCGCCACTCATCCTGTGAGTGGACACACCGCCATAGTGACAGTATTGGGCAGCGCCACTCATCCTGCGAGTGGACACACCGCCATAGTGACAGTATTGGGCAGCGTCACTCATCCTGTGAGTGGACACACCGCCATAGTGACAGTATTGGGCAGCGCCACTCATCCTGTGAGTGGACACACCGCCATAGTGACAGTATTGGGCAGCGCCACTCATCCTGTGAGTGGACACACCGCCATAGTGACAGTATTGGGCAGCGCCACTCATCCTGTGAGTGGACACACCACCATAGTGACAGTATTGGGCAGCGTCACTCATCCTGTGAGTGGACACACCGCCATAGTGACAGTATTGGGCAGCGCCACTCATCCTGCGAGTGGACACACCGCCATAGTGACAGTATTGGGCAGCGCCTCTCATCCTGCGAGTGGACACACCGCCATAGTGACAGTATTGGGCAGCGCCACTCATCCTGTGAGTGGACACACCGCCATAGTGACAGTATTGGGCAGCGCCACTCATCCTGCGAGTGGACACACCGCCATAGTGACAGTATTGGGCAGCGCCACTCATCCTGTGAGTGGACACACCGCCATAGTGACAGTATTGGGCAGCGCCACTCATCTTGTGAGTGGACACACCGCCATAGTGACAGTATTGGGCAGCGTCACTCATCCTGCGAGTGGACACACCGCCATAGTGACAGTATTGGGCAGCGCCACTCATCTTGTGAGTGGACACACCGCCATAGTGACAGTATTGGGCAGCGCCACTCGTCCTGTGAGTGGACACACCGCCATAGTGACAGTATTGGGCAGCGCCACTCATCCTGTGAGTGGACACACCGCCATAGTGACAGTATTGGGCAGCGTCACTCATCCTGCGAGTGGACACACCGCCATAGTGACAGTATTGGGCAGCGCCACTCATCCTGTGAGTGGACACACCGCCATAGTGACAGTATTGGGCAGCGCCACACATCCTGTGAGTGGACACACCACCATAGTGACAGTATTGGGCAGCGCCACTCATCTTGTGAGTGGACACACCGCCATAGTGACAGTATTCGGCAGCGCCACTCATCTTGTGAGTGGACACACCGCCATAGTGACAGTATTGGGCAGCGCCACTCATCTTGTGAGTGGACACACCGCCATAGTGACAGTATTGGGCAGCGCCACTCATCCTGTGAGTGGACACACCACCATAGTGACAGTATTGGGCAGCGTCACTCATCCTGTGAGTGGACACACCGCCATAGTGACAGTATTGGGCAGCGTCACTCATCCTGTGAGTGGACACACCGCCATAGGGACAGTATTGGGCAGCGTCACTCATCCTGTGAGTGGACACACCGCCATAGTGACAGTATTGGGCAGCGCCACTCATCCTGTGAGTGGACACACCGCCATAGTGACAGTATTGGGCAGCGTCACTCATCCTGTGAGTGGACACACCGCCATAGTGACAGTATTGGGCAGCGCCACTCATCCTGTGAGTGGACACACCGCCATAGTGACAGTATTGGGCAGCGCCACTCATCTTGTGAGTGGACACACCGCCATAGTGACAGTATTGGGCAGCGTCACTCATCCTGTGAGTGGACACACCGCCATAGTGACAGTATTGGGCAGCGTCACTCATCCTGTGAGTGGACACACCGCCATAGTGACAGTATTGGGCAGCGCCACTCATCCTGTGAGTGGACACACCGCCATAGTGACAGTATTGGGTAGCGCCACTCATCCTGTGAGTGGACACACCGCCATAGGGACAGTATTGGGCAGCGTCACTCATCCTGTGAGTGGACACACCGCCATAGTGACAGTATTGGGCAGCGCCACTCATCCTGTGAGTGGACCACACCGCCATAGTGACAGTATTGGGCAGCGTCACTCATCCTGTGAGTGGACACACCGCCATAGTGACAGTATTGGGCAGCGCCACTCATCTTGTGAGTGGACACACCGCCATAGTGACAGTATTGGGCAGCGTCACTCATCCTGTGAGTGGACACACCGCCATAGTGACAGTATTGGGCAGCGCCACTCATCCTGTGAGTGGACACACCGCCATAGTGACAGTATTGGGCAGCGCCACTCATCCTGTGAGTGGACACACCGCCATAGTGACAGTATTGGGCAGCGGCACTCATCCTGTGAGTGGACACACCGCCATAGTGACAGTATTGGGTAGCGCCACTCATCCTGTGAGTGGACACACCGCCATAGGGACAGTATTGGGCAGCGTCACTCATCCTGTGAGTGGACACACCGCCATAGTGACAGTATTGGGCAGCGTCACTCATCCTGTGAGTGGACACACCGCCATAGTGACAGTATTGGGCAGCGTCACTCATCCTGTGAGTGGACACACCACCATAGTGACAGTATTGGGCAGCGTCACTCATCCCGCGTATTCATATACGTGCAAAACAACCGAGTTTCTTACGGAGTGGCAAATCGAGTGAACCACTTATACGCATCATCACTTGTGGTTTATTCTTATGTTAAATATGGATTTTTTTTCCTAACATCACGCAGAATTGTGTTTTCTAGTATCACCAAGCTAGCGCCTCTTGACACACACTATGTGATCTTTCATATAGTCTAGAACAACTGCTCCAATGCATCAATGTACCTAAATATGTTAAATATATGTTTTATTACCCATTCTCCATTGGTACTTCATCAATTTGCAGGCGATGAGTCGCAATAACGTGGCTGAAATATGTTGACCAGACCACACACTAGATGGTGAAGGGACGACGACGTTTCGGTCCGCCCTGGACCATTCTCGAGTCGATTGTGAAACGTCGTCGTCTCTTCACTTTCTAGTGTGTGGTCTGGTCAACTTCATCAAGTGGTTAATCTGTACTTCGATTTGGGGCCAGATTTGTGTGGTGATAAGGTACGCTTAAGGTACAGCTGTTAGTGGTAGCGTCCCTTAAGTGGAATATATATCCATTTCACCCTGAATCTTGCAGAACAACTTGCAAGATCTGGTTCAATTGCCTCCTTAATATTGTCATACTGGTTCCAGCAGTATGTCACATATTTACACTCACACATTACAAGATCAAATGAGAAAATCAATTGGAGTAATGAGGGGGATTCGAACCATCGACCTAGGTACTGCCAGGGACACGAACATTATAAAAAGAATCATAGGCTATTACAGTCGCCTATTTTTCGTCAACACACACTTCACATATCCGGGAGTTTAAAACAACAACAAAATGTTACAAATTTAACACATTTATCATATATTCCCGTGTAGGTCAGAGAGGTTAAAGGTCAGCAACTGTCAGTCGACCTGACAAGACTCTCCAATTTTAACAATTTCTCAGATCACGTGAATAGTGTATATTTTAAACGGGAGCAAACAAACAAGAAAATCACACCTTCCTTGATATTAATAAGTCAGCCTGGATATGTTAATTCATGTTAATTCACAGTCTGGCGAGGTTAGTTCTGCGTGGACTGATATTAAGTTTTCCTAGGGCAACACCCTCTTTGGGGGCAAAAGCGTACTATCCCTCACCTTTAGACAAAGTCGGTCTGCACGTGTTATAACTATATATTTTCACCCAAGTTATGATCGGTATTTTTCTAGTTGGGTTGTCAGTCATTCACATCCTGGCCATTATAAGCCCAAATCAGGCTGTCTGTTGGCGAAGGTGAAGACATTAAATTATACCGTGAATTGTATTCACCTACAACAATGAGATTGTATTCACCTCCATCAATGAGATTGTATTCACCTACAACATTGAGATCGCGAGTCCGTGTTTAAGAGAATGGCGTTTCTACCAGATATACAAACACACAGACTGTCCGTCTAACTGTCACATTAGTCGAGAGAGTATAGTGATCAAACACACACACACACACACACACACACACACACACACACACACACACACACACACACACACACACACACACACACACTCAAAACTCAATTTAGATCGGACACGATTACCGCTAGCCCATAAGCCCTTTTATCTTCTATAACATTTATTAGCCAAATCGCAATAACATTTAGCAGGGCCCGTTGCGTATGAAGGGCAAGAGAGGGCTATCTGCCCACGGGTCATTAGGTCGATATGCTCAGGGAACTACAACAAGCGTTTGGTTCATGCGTCCTGCAGGCACATAGAGCCAATGATCCCAGGTGACATGACAGGGGAAAAAACCAGGGGAATTTAATTTCTATGGCACTGCACAAACACCTTTTTTTTTTGTTTTTTTTTCAACCTTTTTTTTTTAATTTGAATATATATTAGTGCACAAAAGATTTTACGATATCAAAGCACAGTTTTCATTGCAGTATTCTCGAGTCCAATTGGTAGCATTTGAAAGTAATAACATTTAAAGCAGTTAACGTTAGAATATAGGATTGTTTCATGGGGTATTTTTGTGTGTAGGAGAGTTGTAGGGCATTATAGAGTGTTCCAGGCTAAGCATCGTAAGTTCATGTGCAACCTTAATTAAAAATAAAACGAATAGCTGAAAGTTGTGTACGGTATGGCAACATTTCCTTTCACACACACACACACACGCACACACACACTCGCACACGCACACACACACATACACACGCACGCACACGCGCCATAGGGACGTTAGAAGGAACTTTTTTAGTGTCAAGAGTAGTTAACAGATGGAATGCATTAGGCAGTGATGTGGTGGAGGCTGACTCCATACACAGTTTCAAATGTAGATATGATAGAGCCCAGTAGACTCAGGAACCTGTACACCAGTTGATTGACGGTTGAGAGGCGGGACCAAAGAGAGAAAGTTCAACCCCCACAAACACTAATAGGTGAGTACACACACACACACACACACACACACACACACACACACACACACACACACACACGTCAAGTTTATGCCAGAAGCGACCACAGAAGAACTCAAGTCAGCGACAACACACAAAAAATTTATAGTTCAAAGCAACAATTGAATAAACCCTTTTAAAACATCATTAATAACACAATATACAACCTATGTCAGAAAACTCGTCCAGTATGCAGCTCCTTTATGGCTCTCACACATTGGTAATTACATTAATATATCATCAAAAGGTTCAGTTAGTTTTTTATTAATTAAATTTTCCTACGATATCAGGTTAAGATTGATCTAAATTAAAAATAATAAGAGAGTAGTATCAGGGGAATGAGCCAAGCCATTACGACTATATAGCACTTGAAATCAGTCAGGATAAGGATTTGGGATGGGTCCTCGTTCAAGACTTTAAGAGAATGAGATTTTCAGAACAAGAAGAAAGCAAGAAAGTCGAAGGCACAGGTGTAAAATGAAGATGCAGAATTACAAGGGATAAATGCGTTTTCCAGCAGAGAACCCATCGTATCCAACAGGGTAGTGGTGTATGTAGATCTCCTCCCTCCCTCTCCCATGCTTTAAAACTATATATGGCTAAGACATTAATCAGAAGCTGAAACATTAGACAGGTAGCAACGTCGGCAACCCCCACTCTCTCCCTCTCCCTCTCCCTCCCTCCCTCCCTCTCTCACTCACTCTCACTCTCTTGCTCTCTCACTCTCTTGCTCTCTCACTCTCTTGCTCTCTCACTCTCTTGCTCTCTCACTCTCTGGTTGCAGGAAGGCATAGGAGAAGACTACTTTTCAGTCCTGTTACCACCTCCCGAAGCACTCTAAATATGTAACAGGTTAGCGATCAAATTTGTCTCCATTCAAACAACCCAAAATGACATTCAATGTTCCTAAATCCTCACAATATTTCATATAATTGCACTAATACAAGGTGGAGCTCCACCTTGTATTAATATGAATAGTCAACACACGTAACGTGAATAAAACAATAAAAATACATAATAAAATTAAATTTAATAGGGTTAGTCTTTGATAATTTAATATGTTTACATAATATAATGAAAAATTAATTTAATAATTGTGTATAATAATTAATACAAAATAATTTATATTACTTTTAGTCCCTTTATCATCCCCATTTTCATAATAACGTTGACAATCATTTATAATAACCACTAAACACTTCGTCATATCAGCACAAGGTCCAAAAAAAAAAAAAGAGGACAAAGTAGGAAAAAAAATCCCTCTTGCATCAGGAAAGTTGAGAGAGCGAGCTATACGTCATTCCCAGGGTGTTCCTATTTGTTTGGGAGTTGAGAGTGAAGGCACTCAGTCACACTCTGGCCTCACCAGAGTGAAGAGTTCCACTCACCCTCCTTGCTGCAGATATTGACCTAAAATCCTCTTTATTAAATGCTAAATTTTGTATTTGGGGGAGCAGAGAGAGAGAGAGAGAGAGAGTGAGTGTACTCACCTAGTTGTTCTTGCGGGGGTTGAGCTCTAGCTCTTTGGTCCCGCCTCTCAACTGTCAATCAACTGGTGTACAGATTCCTGAGCCTACTGGGCTCTATCATATCTACATTTGAAACTGTGTATGGAGTCAGCCTCCACCACATCACTGCCTAATGCATTCCATTTACTAACTACTCTGACTAAGGCTAACCATGCGATGAGTGATTGATTGATATAGGCTCAGACCTATATCAACCTTTGAAGGGTTATCTAAACCTATATCAACCTCTGAAGGGTTATTAAGGTTTATATCAACCTCTGAAGGGTTATTAAGGTCTATATCAACTTCTGGAAGGGCTATTAAGACTAATCAACCTCTGGAAGGGTTATTAAGGCCTATCAACCTCTGGAAGGGTTATTAAGGCCTATCAACCTCTAGAAGGGTTGTTAAAGATACAACTTACGAGCTCTGAAACCTCACAACCAAAAGGTTGTTACTATTATAAACAACCTCATAATTCTTCCCCGTTTAAAACAATTCTGTAATATACATCAACAAAGCAGACATGATTGAGGAAAAGATGAACAGGTTTCGCTAAAGAGCATCGGGTAAATGCTCGCTACCATCCAAAGAATTCCAAGCAACAAACGCATTTGTTTCCGTGCCCAGTCAGTTCAGGTTCTTGGAGTGGGTGCAGATGCAAGGAACGGGGGGAGGGGGTGTAGGGGGGGGGGGGTGTAGGGGGGGTGGACGGGGGTAGGAAGGGGGGGGGGTGGTCAAGATTCCTTCATGAAAGGAGTGGTATGTAAAGAGCGTGCGAGTTGTGTGTATATATTATATATATATATATATATATATATATATATATATATATATATATATATATATATATATATATATATAATATATACACACAACTCGCACGCTCTTTACATACCACTCATACCACTCCATTCATATATATATATATATATATATATATATATATATATATATATATATATATATATATATATATATATATATATATATATATATATATATTATATATATATATATATATTTTGTGACGATAATCTCCTTCAAGAGAGATTGAGCCTGCTCTTCCCTCCTAAGTACGTCCCTATACAACTAATAACAACAATAACAACTAAATATAGAAGATATATCCAACAAGTACAACACCAAGTTTTGCCCAGAGAGCAAACGTATTCAGCACCGGGACACCTGCTCCACCTCCGCCACTCAAACCAGCAAACTGCTTGTCCGTCGCCTGCCTATCGCTGATTGGCTGGCGCCCGTCGCACGTGCTCCTCCACCCACCACACAAGCTGACGTCTGAGCCCCGCGACCTACAGTCAGCAGAATATACCGTGCTCTCCAACACGTCTCATTGGTAGACTAAGCCTTGGCTTACGTGTACTAAGGGAGGTGGCAGCTTGAAGCCAATATTCCTGCACTAATATAATTTCCTTCCTATTACTCACTTGTCTTAACGTAACTTTTCATTTGCCAGTGATTATTCTTATTATTTTGTTTGATTTTATGTTACAATTTTTATGTCCAATTTTATTCATGTTTTGCTTTTCTAATGTAATTAAAATTTCATTGTTCAATTTACTTGTGTTTTGTGTGTCTTCCCATTACCTTACCACAGACGAAAGTTCCAGATTTTCTCTTTTTGTTTCTTTATGTGACGAGGCCCTACCCCTAGCTTTTGAAACAGCCGAACACCAACGTGTTACCGTCACACATATATATAATGTCTCTATACTGCTAGTATTTCTTAGTTTAGGCTAGTTCAACTTATCAGTGTAATACACGCTTGTGTGTGTATATGTGAGTGTATATACGCATGAATACCAAGTTCTAAAAATACAACACAACTGGTTCTCGACACGTTAGAAAGTATTCCACACCTCCAATGCCTCAGCTCAAAGTTTTTTTGTTGTATTTTTTTGTTGTATTTATATATTTTTGCCTTTGGGGCCTGTCTGAGTATGTTTTATAAGCATTCTCTGGCCCCTTGTTCGGCGGGTCTGGTTGGTTTAAGAGTCGTTAGAGATAAAGAGGCTTCGTTACAGGGTTCATAACACAGAGAGACAAGATGTTGACACTCCCACGGTGTGGTTGGTTAGGATTCCTTGCTCAGAACACCGTGGGAGGTACAGAGTGTCTTCCTCCTTGGGGCTAAGGGCACTCTCTCTTAGGCCACTGGGAGAGATGCAATGTCTCCCAGGCAATTCCCTGAGAGCAATAATCTAACACCTCCCTCAGGCCACCGTGGGAGAATGAACAACAAGAAGAACAGTGTATTCCCACATTAACTCCCACCAGCTAATGTTTTCCCAAATACAACACTGTCTATCACAAGAAAAAAAAATTGCTACTGAACCCATTACATTTTTGCAGCAATGCATCACTAATTCTTCAAAATCCAATTGCACATCAATTGTCCATTTGGAAGACTGATGTCTTTATCACGTAAGAACGTCTACAGTTGCACATTAATCACGTGCATCAACTATAGCAAATCTCTTAGTTGATGAGTGAATGGAATACTGTTACGGCCCTCTCGGGACGCAACGGGGTTCTTACTCTGATGTTATGAGGAAGTAGTATCCGGCCCCAAGCCAGTAGTGGCTTTCAAGGAATGAGATCCGTGACGCAAGAAACTTAAAGGGGGAAGGGAAAGAAAGTTAAGAACTTAAGACTATAATTATTACCATCACCAAATAAATAATATATAAAAGAGTGCACAGGGGGAGGGATATTAACACTGTACAGGGGAAATACACAATCGTCTTCTCCTGAAGACTCTGGATCCAAATTCTCGGTGCTAAGTTCTCGGTGCTTTCGTGGTCTCTTGACGAATCTTCCGATCAAGCTGAGTCTACCCCAAACACAGGCCAGCCAAAACACAGGTCCACTGGGGGCACCGCCGTGGAGGCCGTCAACCACAAGTCCAGCAGGTCTGCTGGCAGGTTCAGGATCAGCCACGCTGGTCAGGCCACTCCACGGGCGATACTAGGGTAGCGCCCTAGTCAGGAGCCTCGTGTGATACCACAAATCACTCTCCTGTCCTCAATACCCCAGTGGATAATCGTCTCCAGCAGTCGGTCCCGGATAATCCTTCTACTGCCACTCCACTGGCAGGGTAACACCACAGTGTTCTTCCGGGGGACGACTTCACAGCTGCTGCAGCAAAACACAAGGTATGGAGACGGCTGCCTTGGGTAGACTGACTCAACTTCCATCACAGCAGTCCCAGGTCGACTCTGTAAGCAGACACGTCATCAATAACTGGGACACACTAAAACACCTCACTTACGGGCTCAGGCACAAACGCCCACCTATCCACTCCATAGATGGCGCAGTTGTCTGAGCTTCACCTCACCAGAGGTCAGCAGCGGCTGTGTTGTGAGCTGCACAGGACTGGAAACCGGCCCTTGTGGCCAGTACTCGTCGTCCTCACCAGGTGTCGTCGTCCGTTTGGAGGGGGTTTCGGGAGCTGACCCACAGATGGCGTGGTCGTCACTGCTCCGTGCTCGGACGCTGGATCCGGGTTCGTAACAAATACAGACTCTGTAATTACAATGCTGAATGTTTACTGTAATTATACAGTAATCTGTATGACAAACTATTCTCACTATCAGGGAGTGAAGATGCCTACACACACACACTCACACACACACATACACACTATCAGGAGACTCCAGATGGTCTCACACACTATCAGGAGACTCCAGATGGTCTCACACACTATCAGGAGACTCCAGATGGTCTCACACTATCAGGAGACTCCAGATGGTCTCACACACTATCAGGAGACTCCAGATGGTCTCACACACTATCAAGAAAGTCCAGATGGTCTCACACACTATCAGGAGAGTCCGGAAGGTGACACACACACACTATCCTCATAGCGGTAGTGAAGATGGCCACAAACTTCATTGTCAATTATTAATTAATTTTTTTTTAATATTTCCTGTTTCGCTGTTACTATTTACAACCAATGTAATACAAGATTATGGTAGCTAATAGTCAAATTGTACAATAACGAGACACTTGAAAAAGTTGTAACTTGAAATGAGTGCACTAAGTGCTTTGTCTTCCTTGCTATCAAGGGTCATATTTTTCTGTGTTTACCACTGGTGAAGATGATGAACAAATGGTGAACACAACGCATGTACGCCACCCTTGATGAACACCCCAAATAATGAACACCACAAATGATGAACACCACAAATGATTGTTACGGCCCTCTCGGGACGCAACGGGGTTCTTACTCTGATGTTGTTAGAGGAAGATATATGTATCCGTTCCCAAGCCAGTAGTGGCTATCAAGGGATGAGATCCGTGACGCAAGTAACTTAAAGGGAGTAGGGAAAGAAAGCTAAGAACTTAATATTATAATTAACACCATCACCGATTAAATATATAGAATAAAAGAGTGCACAAGGGGGAGGGGTATTAACACTTTACAAGGGGATTAATCCACAATTGATGTCTTCTGCTGAAGACGCTGGTGCCATAACTCTCGGTGCCGAGTCCTTGGTGCTTTCTTCGTGGCCTCACAAGGAATTCTCCAAAGAAGTTGAGCCTACCCTGGCCACAGGTCAGCCAAAACACAGGTCCACTGGGGGCACCGCCGTGGAGGCCGGCAACCACACGTCCAGCTGGTCTGCTGGCAGGTTCTGAGCCAACAAGGCTGGTACGGCCACTCCACGAACGATAAAAGGGGAACGCCCTAGACAGGAGCCTCGTGTGACACCACAAATCACTCTCCTGTCTTCAGTACCCCAGTGGATGATCGTCTCCAACAGTCGGTCCCGGGTAAATCCTTTTACTGCCACTCCACTGGCAGGCTAACACACCACAGTGTTCTTCCGGGGGGACGACGTCACTACAGCTGCAGCAAAGTTCAAGGTATGGAGACTGGCTGCCTTGGGTAGACTGACTCCACTTCCATCACAGCAGTCCCAGGTCGGCTCTGTAAGCAGACACGTCATCAATAACTGGGACACTAAAACACCTCACTTACGGGCTCGGGCACAAACACCTGACGTATCCAGTGCATAGATGGCGCTGTCGTCGGAGCACCACCTCACCAGAGGTCAGTGGCGGCGGTGTTGTGAGCTGCACGGGACTGGAAACTGGCCCTCGTAGCCGATACACGGCATCCTCACCAGGTGTCGTCGGCGTTTGGCGGGGGGTTTCGGGAGTCGACCCACAGATGGCGTGGTCGTTACTGCTCCCTGCTCGGACGCTGGATCCGGGTTCGTAACACCTCCCCACCAAAAGGAATTTGGTTTGGGGTTCTATAAGAGAAGACAAACCAAATTAGTATGAGGATTTAGATGCGAGATAATGCATCAGCTACCACGTTGTCCACCCCTTAGATGTGTTCAATCTGGAGGGGGTATTGCTGCAGATGGAGACTCCATCTGGTGAGCCTGAGGTTCTTTTGCCTAAACTGAGCCAGGAACTTTAGAGGATTATGGTCGGTCTGTACTAATATAGGATGACCATTGCTTGTTAGATACACCTCAAAGTGCTGGACGGAATTAATCAAGGCCAACGTTTCCTTTTCTATGACCGAGTAATTCAGCTGGCTGGGGGTGAACTTCTTAGAATGATAGGCCACCGGATGTTCTACCCCCTTCTCGTCCGTCTGGGATAAAACGGAGCCCAGGCCATAGTCAGAGGCGTCGACCATCAGGATGAATCTATCCTCAAAGCTCGGGGACCTGAGGATTGGAGAAGAGATCAGAATTGCTTTGAGACTCTCGAATGCCTTCTGGCAATTCTCATTCCATATTAACTTTACCCCCTTCTTCAACAGATTGGTCAGGGGGGCGGCGATAGAGGAAAAATTAGGGACAAACTTACGATAAAACCCAGCCATATCAAGGAAACGTATGATGTCCTTCCTGGTAGCTGGCGTAGGATACTGGACTATTGCCTCGATCTTGCTGGCCTTCGGCGCAATCCATCCTCCTCCAACCTTATGACCTAGGAAGATGACAGAGGTTCTGGCAAACTCAGATTTATGTAGGTTGACCACCAATCCTGACTGGAGCATGGCCTTGAAGAAATCCTCTATGTGACGCAGATGATCCTGCCAATCTACATCATATATTAATACATCATCGATGTAGACTAAGGTGTTTTCCACGTCACGCAACACAGTACCCATCAGTCTCTGGAAAGTGGAGGCTGCGTTTTTCATCCCGAATGGCATCACCTGACATTCAAACAGCCCGTCGGGAGTCACAAATGCCGATATGGGTTTGGCTTTTTCCGTGAGGGGAACTTGCCAATAGCCTTTGAACAGATCAAATTTTGTCAGGTACCGGGCTCTACCTATGGCATCCAGACATTCCTCTACTCTGGGGAGAGGATAAGTATCTGCTACAGTGACCTTATTCACCTGGCGATAATCAATACAAAGACGGTATTTCTTACCAGGTTTGGGTACTAGTAGTATCGGGGATGACCATGGGCTCGAGCTCGGGGCTATCAGATGGTGCTTCAGCATGTAATCAACCTCCTCTTTCACCACCCGTTTCTTCAGTGGGTTGAGACGGTACGGGTGTTGCTTTATAGGTCGGACGCCTTCCTCCAGCTCGACATCATGCCTCAAGACAGATGTTAATCCTGGAACATCGTCGAAGATAGGCTTGTATTGCCGGATCATCTGCAGCAATGATGATTGATGTCCTTCGGCCACGTGTGTCAACTTTGCCTGCAAGTTTAACAGAATGTCTGAGTTAGTCAACACCTCCTCTTCCTCCTCAATGTCGTCATTAGTGGTCACTAAGGTTACGGGGAGTGTATTCTGCCCCTCGTATCTCTTGATCATATTAACATGAACCAGAGTTTCTTTCTTACGACGGTCTGGAGTACTCAGAAGGTAATTGAGGTTAGTAACCTTCTTTACAACCGGGTAGGGACCTACGAATCTGGCGCTCAAACTTCCAGTTATTGTAGGAGTACATACCAAAACCAGATCTCCTACTTGAAACTCCCTTTGCTTGGTCCTCCTATCGTACCTGCTCTTGATAGTTCTTTGTGTATTGTCCAAGTTCCTTGTAGCCATCTCCCAGTCTGAGAACAGCCGTCCTTTATTTGTAGACAACCAGTCCACCATATCTTCGTTGGTTTCCGCGTCCAGCCAATGTTCTCGTGCCACTTCTAAGGGACCTCTTACTGAGTGACCAAAGATCATCTCGAATGGGGAGATTCCTAGGGATTCATTGGGCACTGATCTTACCGCAAATAGGAGGTAGGGCAGTTCTTCAACCCACTTATTCTGCCTGTCGTAGCAAAACTTCCGAAGCATGCCCTTCAACGTCTGGTGAAAACGTTCCAAAGCTCCTTGAGACTCGGGATGGTAGGCACTAGAGGTTATCTGCTGGATTCCCAGGTCGGCGATCTGTTGGCGAAACAAATGGGACATGAAGTTAGATCCCTGGTCCGTCTGAATAGTCTTGGGAAGACCGTATCGTGAGATGAACCAGAGCAGTTGTTTCACCAAAACCCTAGCTGTGATGGTCTTAAGGGGGATCGCTTCTGGGTACCTACTAACCCGATCTAGTATTGTTAGCAAATACTGTACCCCTGAAGTAGCAGGTGGAAGAGGGCCTACTATATCCAAGATAAGGTGTTCGAAGGGCTCACCTATTGATGGAATGGGGTATAAAGGGGCTTTGGGGACAGGCTGGTTTGCTTTCCCGGCCACCTGGCAGGCGTGGCAGGTCTTGCAGAAACGACGTACGTCCTCCTTCATATGCGGCCAGTAGAAGCCCTTGGCTAGGCGTTGGAAAGTCTTAGAGATCCCACCATGTCCAGCAAATCTATTAGCATGGGCTGTTTCTAACAGCTTAGATCTGAACACGGCTGGGACGACTATCTGATCACCTACCGCACTTGACTGGGGATATTTCGGAGGATGCCGGCGACACAGTACATCATTTGACCACACATACAGATCCCCTCCTTTCGCAGGAGTGTCTACGGTGTCGGCCAACTTCCGTACCTGAGGGTCCTCCTTCTGTTCCTCTATCAGATGGGCTCGAGTCCAGTGTTCAGGAACCGGCATCTGGACGGGCGGGACTGGTGTATGGCTACTCGTAACCTGTGGGATAGGAGGAGAGTCAAACAAAGTGTTTAGATCTAGTGGTGCATGGAGGTGCGCCTGAGACCTGGTTTGCACTGCTGCGATGGGACTGGTCTCTTCACGTCCTGGATTCTCCACTACCAGGGGACAGTTGGGTAACAATCCTAGGGATAAGTCATTGGCTAATATTACGTCAATTCCCTCTATGGGAAGACTATCCACCACAGCCAACCGACACTCACCTTTTAAGTGCTGAGAGTCTAGATGTACTTGTACCAATGTGGCAACGTACAAGGTGGAAGGGAATCCACCCAGGATTACCTTCTGCATCTCATTCGCCGATATACCTTCGGGTAATGATGTTTCCAGAATTAGAGACTGGGCCGCTCCACTGTCTCTAAGTATTACCACAGGCGTACCTGAAAGGCCGCTGGTTACATACCCTTGGGAGATATACGGGGTGAACAATCCCTTCCTCATCTCCAGGGTGGATGTCGGTGGTACTATACTGTTCATCAGCATGACTTCCCTACGGGGATTATTACCTGTACTGCCACGACACCTTGCAGCAATATGTCCTCTCTTGCCGCAGGTCCAACACAATACATCCCTTTTAGGACTAATCGTCCGAGGACTATCTGAGGTTGGCTTGGCGACACTTCGAGGGGCAGTTCTATCTTCCGGTCTATGTTTGGTTGGATATCTTGAATAGGTCTTCGGGACGTACCTAGCAGATGGCCTATGAGTCAGGATATACTCTTCAGCCATGGTGGCTGCCGCACTCAAGGTCTCTACCTGCTGTTCCTCTAGGTACGTCTTCAGATCTCCAGACAAACAATCCTTGAAGTCCTCGAGCAGAATCAGCTGCTCGAGGTCTTCCTTGGTCTCCACCTTCCGAGAGGCACACCATTCTTGAAAAAGTCGCTCCTTGATCGTGGCGAACTCGGTGAAAGTGTGCTCTGAGGTCTTCTTCAGGTTTCTAAACTTCTGCCTGTACGCCTCAGGTACCAATTGGTACGCCATGAGCACAACCTTCTTCACCTTGTCGTAATCGCCGGAGTCGTCAAGGGATAACGTAGAGTAGGCGATTTGGGCCTTCCCAGTCAAGACTGACTGTATCATGATGGCCCAATTCTCCCTTGGCCACTCCAAAGAGGCAGCGACTTTCTCGAAGGCTGCGAAGAACTTCGAAACTTCTCTCTCGTTGAATTTGGGGACCATTTTGATCGAAACCGGTAGCTCCAGTTTGTCTCTGGCCAGCGCCTAATCGTAATACTTCTAGTTCATGTTGTCTCTGTCTTTCTTTTTCTTCTCTTTCTCGTTCTTCTCTCTCTCTTTCTCGTTCTAATTCTAAACGCCTCATCGCCAATTCTTTATCTTGTCTTTCTCTTTCCATTTCTAATTTCTTCCATTCTATTTCTCGATTAATTTCCAAGGCACGCATTTTGACAGTTAGCAAGCTTATATTCAGCTCACCTGCATCACTGTCAACGTCGCTGCCCTTATCTTCCTTTTCCGTGGAAGCTATCTCCTCACCTTCCCTTGTACTAGGAGTCTCGCCTTCCAGTTTCTCTTCTGCCTTCAGGTGCCGGTGAACCTTGGACAATATTTCCACACGGGAATCACTGGCACGGATCTTGATCTCCAGGTAGGCGCTCACTAGTACAAGTTCCGGTTTGCTCAGATACTTTAATCTGGCAAGACAGTCCACTCTGTTCAGAAAAGCCTGAACATCGTCCAGATCATCGATGGTAGCTTTTTCTGCCATTGTCACAGATGGAACACTCAACTAGCACTTAACACACCGCTTACACGTTAGCACTTAACGCACCGAGCACTGTTCTACGGCAATATTGCACTTTATCGCACCAAACACTGCACTTGCCAATATTGCACGTAATCACTTCGGGCACCGCACTACGCAATATCGCACTTAATCACAGCGAACCCTTCGCTCTTCAATATTGCACTGAATCACTGAGCACCGCACTAGTCAATATTGCACTTAATCGCTTAGTCACAGCGAGCACCGCACTGCACAATATTGTACTTAGTCACTCTTGAGCACCGCACAGGACGTATAACGTCACAATCGTCACACAGGGGGAATTATATACAGGGATTACGCCACGTCACCACCCCTGTCAAACATACTTAACAAGGGGACGGATCCCGCTGGGGATGCCAATTATGTTACGGCCCTCTCGGGACGCAACTGGGGTTCTTACTCTGATGTTGTTAGAGGAAGATATATGTATCCGTTCCCAAGCCAGTAGTGGCTATCAAGGGATGAGATCCGTGACGCAAGTAACTTAAAGGGAGTAGGGAAAGAAAGCTAAGAACTTAATATTATAATTAACACCATCACTGATTAAATATATAGAATAAAAGAGTGCACAAGGGGGAGGGGTATTAACACTTTACAAGGGGATTAATCCACAATTGATGTCTTCTGCTGAAGACGCTGGTGCCATAACTCTCGGTGCCGAGTCCTTGGTGCTTTCTTCGTGGCCTCACAACGAATTCTCCAAAGAAGTTGAGCCTACCCTGGCCACAGGTCAGCCAAAACACAGGTCCACTGGGGGCACCGCCGTGGAGGCCGTCAACCACACGTCCAGCTGGTCTGCTGGCAGGTTCTGAGCCAACAAGGCTGGTACGGCCACTCCACGAACGATAAAAGGGGAACGCCCTAGACAGGAGCCTCGTGTGACACCACAAATCACTCTCCTGTCTTCAGTACCCCAGTGGATGATCGTCTCCAACAGTCGGTCCCGGGTAAATCCTTTTACTGCCACTCCACTGGCAGGCTAACACACCACAGTGTTCTTCCGGGGGGACGACGTCACTACAGCTGCAGCAAAGTTCAAGGTATGGAGACTGGCTGCCTCGGGTAGACTGACTCCACTTCCATCACAGCAGTCCCAGGTCGGCTCTGTAAGCAGACACGTCATCAATAACTGGGACACTAAAACACCTCACTTACGGGCTCGGGCACAAACACCTGACGTATCCAGTCCATAGATGGCGCTGTCGTCGGAGCACCACCTCACCAGAGGTCAGTGGCGGCGGTGTTGTGAGCTGCACAGGACTGGAAACTGGCCCTCGTAGCTGATACACGGCATCCTCACCAGGTGTCGTCGGCGTTTGGCGGGGGGTTTCGGGAGCCGACCCACAGATGGCGTGGTCGTTACTGCTCCCTGCTCGGACGCTGGATCCGGGTTCGTAACAATGATGAACACACGAAGAATAGCATCGCCCATATTGAACACACACACAATGAACAGTCACCCCCACGGGATGAACACCTTTCATGAACAATATCATTGCCTTGACGTGAGCCAAAACTAACTAACTCACTCAATCCCCCGAACGACCTAAACTGTGTTCATCAACCAATCCACGTAGCTCCCCACCACCCACGCGAAAGGACGAGATGAATCTGCATTCACTTCCAGACAACAACATTCTTAAAACCTTTCTCCCTCCTCTGACGATTTCTCAGAAACAATACAAGCAGACATAAGCCACTGTGAATGCTCTGAGCCAGTAAGAAGCCACCAAGCCAACCACAATAGCCGCATTATAACAGGGGGAGCCCCCAAGAGTGGTTGGCTAGCCGGGGTTCATTTGTTTACAACGCCATACAGTGCTTGGGGTGCGGGGCACCGACAGATGGCAGCACCCCCGATGGGCATTTGTCTCTTGTCAGCTGTTAGGGATGAACTCGGGCTTGTTATTACCGGAAATTTTCGCCCAGTGTCGTCATACTCTGTCACCACTAACAGCTGAACAGCTCCTCCCACAACTCCTTGTTTGCCACTTACGTTACTACTCTAATTTGCGAAACCTGTAGATCTTTCCTCAATCAAGGAGGCTTTGTATGCAGTTATTAAATATCTCATGAACTCCAAAGCACTACGAGGCTGTTTATAACGATAACAACCCTGGGTTGTGCAGTTTGTACCTCGAAATGCGTTTAATATAAACGAAAGCAGAGATAATTTGGGAAAGATGTACAGGTTTCGTTAGCATGAGGGCCTGACAGGTGAGTGGACAGCGGTCGTGATTCGTAGTCCTGAGGTTCCGGATTCGATCCCCGGTGGAGGCGGAAACAAATGGGTAGAGTTTCTTTCACCCTGAAGCACCTGTTCACCTAGCAGTCAATAGGTACCTGGGAGTTAGACAGCTGCTACAGGCTGCTTCCTAGGGGGTGTGAAAGAAGGAGGAGGCCTGGTGGAGGACCGGGCCGCGGGAACGCAAAGCCCCGAAATCATCTAGATAACCTCAAGATAATCTCAAGATAACCTCAAGATAATCTCAAGATAACCTCAAGATAATCTCAAGATAACCTCAAGATAATCTCAAGATAACCTCAAGATAATCTCAAGATAACCTCAAGATAATCTCAAGATAACCGACGTAAATGCCTGATGAATCCTGAACCGTGTTACACGGATCCGTTTTTCCCACACCTTGACTACTCCTAATGATCTTGTCATAGTTACTCTCACTCCTAGCTAGTTACGTTACTCCTAATTACTCGTAATGATGACGCCTGTTAATTAGGCCTCCTCATTACATCACGTCAACAAACTTGCGTTTTCGTAATTTAAACAATTTAAATTGTTTTATTAGCACCTGAAAATGACAGAAATACGTTAATTTAGCCACTCTGCTTGATTGGCCACTCCGTCAAAAATCGAACTTTATAACGTAACTAGTTACACATACGAACCACAAAAGCAACCCCACCTAACGAGTCCGATGCATAGAAAACGTATTTATATGTGAGATGTCACTTTTTTATTTAATAGTAAACTGCACTTGCAACGTTGGTTGCTATAACCAAAAAAAAAAAAAAAATGCCGTGGCCTATTTAGTTTTGACAATAGGTTGGATAATTTATATTGGTCACCACCGAATAGTGCAACTATTCTGGGTGGTTCTAAATCAGGGGTTCTCAAACTGGTGGTTTTTGGATCAATGGCAGTCTGAAGGGTGTATATATATATATATATATATATATATATATATATATATATATATATATATATATATATATATATATATATATATATATATATATATATATAATATATATATATATATATATATATATATATATATATATAAATATATATATATATATATATATATATATAATATATATATATATATATATATATATATAATATATATATATATATATATATATATAATATATATATATATATATATATATAATATATATATATATATAAATATATATATATATAATATATATATATATATATATATATATATATATATATATATATATATATATATATTTACCAATATTTACCTTTAGACTCCTTCTGAAGATGTATTAATATACGAAAGTACTTAAGGAAATTCCTGTTTTAGTTTTCCTCCGTGGTCTGACACTGTCACATTTTTAATCACGTGTTTATTTTCGTGATATACACACACATATTTACTTATGTTCTAATGTGGCTCTAGTTTGCACATGTTCCCAGACTGATCGAGAATTTAATGTGTACAACAGTACCAAAGGTGTTCTAAATGTAATAATGATTGGGATTGTTGGGTTAATCTTGCAAAGTTGACCGAGACTAGCATTGTCTATTCGGAATTTCTTCTAATGGGCACATGTTGCAAAGTTGCTGTGGTGTGTAACCGTTCCAAAGTGGTTCTTGTCACGTTTATCAACTCACACACTTCGGAATATATATATACACACGGCTAGCTAGAAGGCAGGGGACCAAGAGCTACACCTCACTTTCCCATTGTCACAAATAGGCAAGCATTAACAGGTAAGCACTAATAGGGGTGGGTGGGTAGGGAACTTTAACTCGAGGAACTCCTGGGAACTCGCCTGAGACACTCAAAGAAGGCATTGCAATACACTGGGAACCAGCCAGTCGCACTCAAGGAAAGGGGCTGACGCACTCGAGGGACACTCAAGACAAAGGGAAGTCCGCCCAAGACACGCACGATCCTCACTCTCTCAAGGGTTGTTAATACCTAGAGTGTCCCTGTAGGTGAAAAATAATATGCTTTGCAATATATTGGTTTCGCTAGCATTGTCTGGCGCCCCGGGCCAGGAGTGTGAGCTGGGGAAGAGGGCTGGGAAGAGGGCTGGGAATAGGGGTGGGAACGTGGGGAATAGGGAATGGGGCTTTTGGAACAAACGGGGAAATAGTAAACGAAAGCAGAGAGAGAGAGTAGTGGAAAAGAAACAGTCCTTTCAGGTTGACTGTGATGGAAAGTTTGAGCTCTGGTTGGTCCTTTTCCATTGCCGTTACTACTCCATATGCTGTAGGAAAGTGGTCTGTGTGCATTATTTTGAATTTTGGAAGATGTGCAGAGTCTGGCGATGTCTGGTGTGTGACTGGTGGTGTCCTCTCCTGTCTCATACTGTCGTCATGTGGTTGGGAGGTGGACAGAGAAGTCTGACACTGGCTTACTGGTGTAGCACTGGTGACAACACTGACTGGTGCTGTCCTTTCTAAGTCCATTATGTCTGCTGTCTTGCTGGTAGAAGCACGTGGTGAAGCCTCGATAGCAGTTTTCTTCGGTGCCTGCTGCATCTCGGTCCACTGTCCCTCCTCGTCTGAAAGCTGCCTCCATTGCCTCTTTCTCTTTGACTTCCCCATGACGTCTCCATGAAGTGAGGAGCGATTCCTTGCCCTACCTAATGCCTGAGATACTTCCAGGCCTGAAGAAATTCATTCCCCTCCAATGGAGGTCGTAAAATGATTCTTCCAGGTGGAATCAGGAATAACTAACACCTAATTGAGCTGTTTGGTCAATCTTTCCCTGTTAGGCTAAATACACCTTCTAAGGTGCCCCCTTGTGGCGATGCCTGCAGGGTATCGCCTCGCCCTTCAGGGTAGGACTTGCTATCTGGTCACTGAGTGATATCTGGTCAGTGATACGGTCCTCACAAAAAAAAAGAAAAAACTCGGTCATGGGCGACGAGTATAATATGACAATCTGGGTCACCTGCATACTGGGTTGTGCAAAATACAAGTCAGCTGGGCAGCAGATAATCAACAACGTTGTTTTTCCATCATTTGTAGACGAAATCGGCCTTGTTTCCTTCCAAATAAGATATTCTCCGGGTCTTGAAGTACTGATGTGTTCTTCCTCACAAAACCGTAATGATTTGAGTTGATGGGTGCTTAGAATCTTAAGTTTTCCAGGGAACCAAACCACGTGTAACCAGCTAGCAATGGCGCCGGCAGCGATTCTGGTGGGGGCTGATTGTGTGGATGGTTATGAATGGTTGTTATGGTGGATGGCGAGCTGGTCGTTGTTGTGCCTCAGAGTCCCAATTGCATGGTTGGAGATGCAGGGGCCTCTCTTGGTGGGGCCAGCACTGTCTCAGGAACGCATATGCCGGTAAGGCCATTTGTGGCATACAGGGCTTAAATTTTAAATTTTGCCCCGAAAGCGAGTTTATTGAACAGTGTAACTCATGCTGTGAGTGGACACACCGCCATAGTGACAGTATTGGGCAGCGCCACTCACCTTGTGAGTGGACACACCGCCATAGTGACAGTATTGGGCAGCGCCACTCATCCTGTGAGTGGACACACCGCCATAGTGACAGTATTGGGCAGCGTCACTCATCCTGTGAGTGGACACACCGCCATAGTGACAGTATTGGGCAGCGCCACTCATCCTGTGAGTGGACACACCGCCATAGTGACAGTATTGGGCAGCGTCACCCATCCTGTGAGTGGACACACCGCCATAGTGACAGTATTGGGCAGCGCCACTCACCTTGTGAGTGGACACACCGCCATAGTGACAGTATTGGGCAGCGCCACTCATCCTGTGAGTGGACACACCGCCTTAGTGACAGTATTGGGCAGCGCCACTCACCTTGTGAGTGGACACACCGCCATAGTGACAGTATTGGGCAGCACCACTCATCCTGTGAGTGAACACACCGCCATAGTGACAGCATTGGGCAGCGTTACTGATCCTGTCACTTGTACCCAGACACAGCTGGAACTTGCTTAACTGTCTCTAGTGAGCAGCTTCTTAAACAAGAAGATTAACACTGTCCACTCTGAAAATCTTACGTTATCTTGCGGGTACAAAATTGAGGAATCTTTTAAGAACAGTATCTATATTTGACAAATGGTATTTTCCTAACTCAAACAATGTGGCATATTTCTAATGATTCTTAGACGTTTACATTCTCTCAGGTAGTGGTCAAGACGGTGTCCATCACTCTCTTCAACATCTCTGCTCAACTGTTGTTTCCATTCTGAATTTCCATGGATATTTATATCCAAGACGGATTCTTGCTATTACCGATTCTCTCCCACGGCCACCTCCTCTTATTCCATAATGATTGGGAGTGCCAATTGCAACCATGTTGTACCAGCGTACAGATTCACCGATTTGTTCTTCTGTCCTCCTTTTCTCAGTTACCCTGTCACGGTGATATTGCCTGATAATACCTCTAAATTTGTAGAAGAGTCTTGTGTATGAAGTATTCAATATGGTCTCCTTCAGCGGCTTCAGCAGCCAGCACATCAGCTCGTTCATTTCCACAGATTCCAACATGGGAAGGGACCCACAGAAATTTGACGACTCTTCCCTGGTTGGTAAGTATCTCACAGCTCTCTTGATTTCAGCGACTATTGCAAAATTTTCTGCCCGATTTTAACGAAGGCTTTGTAACGCTGCTTTTAAATCAGTGCAGATCCCTGCACCATTAGTGTTTCCCTGTGAGGTAGCAATCATTTCCCGAGTCTCCCCTTGACACCCTTGCATGCAAGCTCGTCCAGGATCGCAATCTCCTGTGCTTTGCCGAGGGGAGCCTTCGAGGTCAACAAATACAGAATACTTATGTGTCATTAGCCAAGTAATTAATTATACAGTTTGCTGTGCTCCGTCCTTTGACAAACCCGTTGACCCCGTCCCTTCTCCCCTAGTCTACCTATTTTGTGCAACAGTCGGTTTAGGAAGATCCTTTCAAGCATCTTGCATGTGCATGACATGAGACTGATAGGTCTGTAATTGCCGGGGTCATTGGGCTTTGGTATGGGAACAATTATTGCGTGTTTCCATTGTGTGGGCAACACTCCACATAGGAATGATTTGTTAAAACAAGTGGAGTAGTGGATTCCCAGACACTTCACACAGTGCAATGAGTATGTCGTAGGTGATGCCATCTTCACCAGATGCTGTACTTTTACCCTTTTTTATAGGCCCCCCTTCCTTAATTCCTGGGTTGTGATTGGTTCCCCATACTCGTCATCACTAGACTGTGATCTTGTTATCCTAATTCCTCGGTTATTATATTGCAGGAGCTGTTCCCTGCTTATTTCACCAAGGAGGGAGGAGGAGGATGCTGCATCACTCCACTTCTGTATTACCTGGTTGATACCTGGTTGATGGGGTTCTGGGAGTTCTTCTACTCCCCAAGCCCGGCCCGAGGCCAGGCTTGACTTGTGAGAGTTTGGTCCACTAGGCTGTTGCTTGGAGCGGCCCACAGGTCCACATACCCACCACAGCCTGGTTGGTCCGGCACTCCTTGGAAGAAACAATCTAGTTTCCTCTTGAAGATGTCCACGGTTGTTCCGGCAATATTTCTTATGCTCGCTGGGAGGGTGTTGAACAACCGCGGACGTTTATACAGTGTTCTCTGATTGTGCCTATGGCACCCCTGCTCTTCACTGGTTATATTCTGCATTTTCTTCCATATCGTTCACTCCAGTACGTTGTTATTTTACTGTGTAGATTTGGTACCTGACCCTCCAGTATCTTCCACGTGTATATTATTTGATATCTCTCTCGTCGTTTTTCGAGTGAGTACATTTGGAGGGCTTTGATATGATCGCAATAATTTAGGTGCTTTATTGCGTCTATGCGTGCCGTATATGTTCTCTGTATTCCCTCTATTTCAGCAATCTCTCCTGCTCTGAAGGGGGAAGTGAGTACTGAGCAGTACTCAAGACGGGACAACACAAGTGACTTGAAGAGTACAACCATTGTGATGGGATCCCTGGATTTGAAAGTTCTCGTAATCCATCCTATCATTTTTCAGGCTGACGCAATGTTTGCTTGGTTATGCTCTCTAAACGTTAGGTCGTCAGACATCGTTATTCCCAAATCCTTTACACTGCTGTTTTCCTACTATGGGCACATTTGATTGTGTTTTATGCCCTGTATTATGTTTAAGGTCCTCATTTTTACCGTACCTGATTACTTGGAATTTATCACTGTTAAACAACATGTTATTTTCTGATGCCCAGTCGAAAACTTTATTAATATCAGCTTGAAGTTTTTCAATGTCTTCAGTTGAGGTAATTTTTATACTGATTTTTGTGTCATCTGCAAAGGATGATACGAAACTGTGACTTGTATGTTTGTCTATATCTGATATGAGTATAAGGAAAAGCAGCAGTGCAAGGACTGTACCCTGAGGTACAGAGCTTTTAACTGCACTTGGACTAGATTTTATATGGTTGACAGTTACTCGCTGAGTCCTGTTTGACAAAACTGAGTATCCAGCGTCCTGCTTTACCGGTTATTCCCATTGACTTCATTTTGTGTGCTATCACGCCATGGTCACATTTATCGAAAGCCTTTGTGAAGTCTGTGTATATCACATCAGCATTCTGTTTTTCTTCTAAGGCCTCAGTGACTTTGTCGTAGTGATCAAGTAGCTGTGAGAGGCACGATCTTCCCGCTCGAAATCCATGTTGGCCTGGTTTGTGAAGGTCATTGGACTCTATGAAATTGGTGACCTGACTCCTAATCATTCTCATAATATTTTATAATGTGCGACGTTAGTGCAACTGGTCTATAATTTTTTGCCAATGCTTTGCTCCCTCCCTTGTGTAGAAGGGCTATGTCTGCTACTTTAAGTGCATCTGGTATCTCCCCCGTGTCCAAGCTCTTTCTCCACACTATACTGAGTGCCTGTGCTACCAGCACTTTGCATTTCGTTATAAATATTGAATTCCATGAATCTGGACCCAGGGCCGAGTGCATGGGCATGTTTTCAATTTCTCTTTCAAAGTCTAGTACGCTCGTGTTGATAGTTATATTTACAGGGGTTTGAATATCCCGCATAAAGAAATTGTCTGGATCTTCCACCTTCATGTTTATTGGAGCGCTAAACATGTCCTCATACTGCTTTTTTAGGATTTCACTAATTTCTTTGTCATCCTCCGTGTATGAACCTTCACTTGTACGAATAGGTCCAATACTGGCAGTGGTTTTTGCTTTTGATTTCGCATATGTGAAGAAGTATTTTGGATTTTTCTTTATTTCCTGAATTGCTTTCTGTTCTAACTGCCTTTCTTCAGTTTCATATGAGTGTTTCAATTTCCGCTCGATTTCTTCAATCTCCCTATTTAAATTATTCCTTCTTTGACGGGAAATTCGTGTCTGCATAAGCAGTTCCGTTATTTTTTTCCTGCGTTTATAGTGTCGTCTGCGTTCTCTTTCTACGTTGGATCTCTTTCTGGCTTTCCTCAAAGGAACATGTTTCAGACAGACTTGATACAGGGAGCCGGTCGGCCGAGCGGACAGCACGCTGGACTTGTGATCCTGTGGTCCTGGGTTCGATCCCAGGCGTCGGCGAGAAACAATGGGCAGAGTTTCTTTCACCCTGATGCCCCTGTTACCTAGCAGTAAAATAGGTACCTGGGTGTTAGTCAGCTGTCACGGGCTGCTTCCTGGGGGTGGAGGCCTGGTCGAGGACCGGGCCGCGGGGACACTAAAGCCCCGAAATTATCTCAAGAAGAAGAAGATACGGTTCCGAAGTCAGTTTTTCTATTCCTTCTGTAGGATTTGTATTACTTAGAACAGTTTCCCATGGAATGTTTGTAAGTTCCCTATTTATTTTCTCCCAGTCTATCCTTTTATTATTAAAACTGAATTTACTGAATAGCCCCTATTCAGGAATATTAATACCTCAGCCTTACCCTTGGGGTCTTTGTGAGCCGAAGGCCGAGTTCTGCCACCCCTTAGCTATCTGAATGTTTGCCCACACTTGTCTCGCAGATGTTTCTCTTCCAATGGAGCTAGTGAAGTCAAGCCATTGTCTTTCCCACTCTTCAATCTTCTCTTCCCTGGCTACTTGACACATAAGTTTTAAACAGCCCTTGATTGCTTTCAGTGGGATGTCACCTTGAGGTTACCTTGAGGTGCTTCCGGGGCTTAGCGTCCCCGCGGCCCGGTCGTCGACCAGGCCTCCTGGTTGCTGGACTGATCAACCAGGCTGTTGGACGCGACTGCTCGCAGCCTGACGTATGAGTCACAGCCTGGTTGATCAGGTATCCTTTGGAGGTGCTTATCCAGTTCTCTCTTGAACACTGTGAGGGGATTGCCAGTTATGCCCCTTATGTGTAGTGGAAGCGTGTTGAACAGTCTCGGGCCTCTGATGTTGATAGAGTTCTCTCTCAGAGTACCTGTTGCACCTCCGCTTTTCAACGGGGGTATTCTGCACATCCTGCCATGTCTTCTGGTCTCATGTGATGTTATTTCTGTTTGCAGGTTTGGGACCAGCCCCTCTAATATTTTCCACGTGTAAATTATTATGTATCTCTCCCGCCTGCGCTCAAGGGAGTACAGATTTAGGCTCTTTAGTCGGTCCCAATAGTTTAGGTGTTTTACTGAGTGGATTCTAGCAGTAAAGGATCTCTGCACGCTCTCCAGGTCAGCAATTTCTCCAGCTTTGAAAGGTGCTGTCATTGTGCAGCAGTACTCCACTCTAGAGAGCACAAGCGTTTTGAAAAGTGTCATCATCGGTATAGCATCTCTAGTGTGAAAAGTTCTTGTTATCCAACCTGTCATTTTTCTTGCAGTTGTGACGGCTACTTTATTGTGTTCTTTAAAGGTAAGATCTTCCGACATGAGTACACCCAGATCCTTTACATTGCATTTACGTCCTATGTTATGATTTGCCTGAGTTTTGTACGTGGTTTCCGTTTTTATACTTTCATTTTTTCCATAGCGCATGAGCTGGAACTTATCTTCGTTAAACACCATATTATTTTCTGTAGCCCATAGAAAGACCTGATCTACATCTGACTGGAGGTTCGCCGTGTCCTCTATGTTGCCTACTCTCATGAAGATCCTAGTGTCATCTGCAAAGAATGATACAGTGCTATAGGTTGTGTTCTTGTCTATGTCTGATATGAGGATGAGAAAAAGTACTGGAGCAAGCACAGTACCCTGGGGGACTGAGCTCTTCACGGTTGATGGGCTGGATTTTATTTTGTTGACTATTACACATTGGGTTCTGTTGGTCAGGAAATTGTAGATCCATCTGCCTATTTTTCCGGTAATTCCTTTTGAACGCATTTTATGTGCAATAACGCCATGGTCACATTTATCAAAAGCTTTTGCGAAATCTGTGTAAATTACATCAGTGTTTTGTTTGTCTTCCATAGCATCTAATGCCATATCATAGTGGTCCAGCAACTGCGACAGAGAGAGCGCCCTGTTCTGAAACCATGTTGTCCGGGGTTATGGAGATGCTGTGATTCCATGTATTTTGTGATCTTACTTCTTAGCACTCTCTCAAAAAATTTTATAATGTGCGATGTTAGTGCTATCGGTCTGTAATTTTTTGCCTCTACCTTATTTCCTCCTTTATGAAGTGGTGCTATCTCTGCTGTTTTTAGTATATCAGGAATAACGCCAGTATCTAGGCTTTGTCTCCACAGAATGTGGAGGGCCTGCGATAATGGTTTTTTACAGTTCTTGATGAATATGGAGTTCCAAGAATCCGGGTCTGGTGCAGAGTGCATAGGCATACTGTTTATGGCTTCTTCAAAATCCAGTGGGGATAGGGTGACGTCTGATATATGATTTGATGTTGGTATCATATCCATGAAAAATTCCTTTGGGTTATCAATCTTTAGTGCGTTTAATGGCTCACTGAAAACAGAGTCGTACTGCTTCCTCAGTAGCTCGCTCATTTCTTTATTGTCATCGGTGAAAGTTCCATCTCCCTTTCGCTGGGGCCCGATACTAGATGTGGTTTTTTATCTTGATTTTGCATAGGAGAAAAAATATTTCGGATTTCTCTCTATTTCACTGATGGCCTTTTCCTCTCTTTGCCTCTCCTGGGTTTTGTATGATTCTTGTAGCTTGCGTTCAATTGTTTCTATTTCTTTACCTAACCTTCTTCGCCGTTCTTGAGATAGGGTGCGACTCTCAAGTTGTTCCGCGATTCGTTTTCTTCGCCTATATAGGGAACGACGTTCCCGTTCCAATCTGCATCTCTTCCTCTTTTTTCTTAGGGGTATGCGGTTTGAACATATTTCTAGTGCTACTGAGCTTATTTTTTCCAGGCACTGGTTCAGGTTTGCATTTTCTAGCTGTTCTTCCCAGTTTATTTTTGTGGAGTCCTGGTTTATTTGCTCCCAGTTTATCTGTTTATTATTGAAGTTGAATTTGCTGAAATCTCCTCCACGGGGAATCTGGACTGGTTTTGAAGGTCTACTCCCCATGGTTGTCATAACTTCAATTAAGTTGTGATCTGAGTAACAGGTATTTGTAATCATTATGTTCCTGATCAATTCATCATTATTAGTGAAAATGAGGTTCAGCGTGTTCTCCTTCCTAGTTGGTTCTACTATTTGCTGGTTTAAGGCAAACCTATCGCACATCCGTAGCAGGTCATTTGCATGTGCCTGTTCATTTAGGCTACTTCCTGGTATTCTTTCTGATATTACTGTATTAGCCAGGTGCTTCCATTTCAGGTGCCGTAGGTTGAAGTCCCCAAGCAGGATGATGTTCGGAGCTGGATTTGTGAGGTTTTCCAAGCAGTGTTCTATTTTCATTAGTTGGTCTTTAAACTGCTGAGGGTTTGCCTCCGGTGACTTATATACAAGGACATTTAGAATCTCTATTTTGATTATCAGCACTTCCGCCATATCATTTGAGGAGTTTAGCAGCTCAGTACAGATGAGTGTGTCTTTGATGTAGAGGCTGACCCAACCCTGAAGCCGGTGTTTCCTATCACATCTGAAAAGATTGTACTCTGAGATCCATATTTCACCATCATGGTAGTCCTTTGTGTGGGTTTCTGTTAGGGCTGTAAACACTGCATTGGCCTCATGAAGGAGAAGGAGATGTCTCCGGTACTCTCTACTCATGTACTTTACATTTGCATTGAGCATATTTATGTAATCGTTCTCATACCATTTTATTTTCTTCTTCTGAGGGCTACTTCGCCCCCCAGTCGAAGACAGAATTCTGAGACAGCTCTCAATTTGGTTATTAAAGTCATCAACAAATTTATCAAAGTCTTCTGGGATTTGGTATACATAGTGTTGAGTGTTCAAACAAGCGGTTGTCGGTCACGGCGATCCGTTATGCGAGGCGCATTAGGACGGGTGTGATGCCATTGTTTGGGGAGATGACAGGATGGGCCGGAGATAGTCGAGGCTGGGACGCTGGCTGAGCAATGGCCCCCAGAGTGCTGGTTGGGATGGTTGCAAGGAAAGGCCGCTACCTGGAAGGACCGAAGGACACGGAAGGCGTCTGGGCGGTTGGTGTGCGTACCTGTGGGGCTGGAGGTGGCTGAGGCGTTGGCAGGGGAGGGCGAGTTTCGCCGAGGCTATCATCTGAGCGATTGCATCCTGTCTGCAAGGGCAGCGATATGAGATCGCGGTGTGGTCTCCCTTACAGAGAAGGCGGCATTTGGTGTCAGCCTTGCAGGTTGTGTAGTGGTGATCTTGAGCGCAAATGTTGCACTTGATGCTTTGTGTGCATGTGGCGGTAATGTACATGCTTAGCACTTGAAACATTGTCGTGAAGAGTAGAGTCGTTCCTTCTTTCCCTGGTCAGGTAGAATCTTGATGCCAAAGCACTTAATCCCTTGTGAGGTGACAAGGGCCGCTGATTTGATTGAGGCGAAAGCAAGTTTCATGGTCGGTCAGGGATCATTGGCTTCTTTCTTCAGGATAGCCAATTCGGTCGTCAGAACTGAAGGGTTTTTAGAGTCGATGGTGTCCAGTGATGGGATCGAACTGTCGTTTCAGTGAACCCAACACATTTAAGTCAGTTTGGTACTCTAGTTTTGCTTTATCAGGTATTTAATTCAAGGTATTCTAATGAGGATTCATCTGGCTTAGTCAGGTGTCTTACTTCCCCACCGGGTCCATCGTCAGGTGCCTTACGGACTGTTCATGCCCGTGCAACTTCTTGGGTGGCTTAATCTTTTATCATCGTCAGGTGCGACACACGTTACTTGGCTGGGGCCTGACTAAGTTCACGAATTAATATTTTGTGCTAAACATGTACCACTGCTATAATTCATCTATATTACCAAGCACACATGTACACTATATGTACAGATATATACACACATGTTAAGACACAATGAAATAGAGATGCCTGTCTCTCGTCAATCAGTTCTGCTCACTTCAGAACCATTTGCTCTCTCTCTGCTGGATACTGGGCAGAGGCATGGCTCCTCTTAATGATGTCACTTGCTTCGTCGTGTCGTGAGTGCTAACCGCTTGATTTTCCACAGTGCAGGCCATGCAATCCATATTCGTCTGCATCTGCCTCGTTGCAAATACACCTATGAACAGTGTGGATAGGGGCAGCAAGGCAAAGAGCACTTGCAATACAGAGCTGCTGCAGATCAAGACGTGTGCCTGTTGCAGACTTAGGACCTGCCAAAAGGAAGTCCCCTGCATGGGGAGCCTGCACAGCTGTGAGGCGTGCACGATCACTGGGGGTTGTTGCTGCCTCCAGCAAAGCTGTGGCTTTGTCTTCACCAATGGGGCGATCCTAGCGTAATTGTTTTCTGGCTTTCAGCGGGGATGGTCTGAGTGCTGGGTCTGCCATAGTACCCCACTTTGTGTCACATTCCATATAGTGGGGGTCATGTGTCCCTACTCAGTGACCCAGGTTGTCAGATAGAATTTCCTTGACCAGGTCATCTGATGCTAAGAAGAAAGACAGGAAAGCTGGGACAGCCATTTGGGTGGCATTGCAGACACCCAGGCCGACGAGCCTGACAATAAGAGTTACTTGTTTCTGCTGACAGTCATTGAGGAAAAGGTTCACAACGTTTTCCAGCATGGTCTTCAGTATGAAGTCATACGCTTCAAGCTTTGGGCTGTCAGAAGATGGGGCACACCTCAGAAAGTATGTTAGCCTCGGAAGGGATGAACATTTAGTGAGGAGATAAAAAGTATTGTGGGCATTGATGTAACCTATTCTGTCTTCCATCCTCCTGAGGTCTGATTTTCTTATGGAGGATCTTCTCAACGGTGTTAGACCAGAGGGAGGCTCCAAGGAGGGTGCTGTTCTCGGCCCTAATGACATGGGCTCCAGGCAAGACGGATCTTTTTCAAGCTATGATGTCTGGGTTGGAGACTACTTTACACTTGGAAGGGTTTAGGAAGAGACCCAGGTATACATATTGCTTCTTCATTTTTTTTATGTCTTCCAAGAGGTGGTCACCTATGTGCCATCGTCCAAAAAAACAGATGTTGAAGACGAGGAGTCACAATAACGTGGCTGAAATATGTTGACCAGACCACACACTGGAATGTAAAGGGACGACGACTTTTCGGTCCATCCTGGACCATTCTCAAGTCGATTGTGATGACTGATGAAGATTAAGCCACCCAAGAGGTGGCACGGGCATGAATAGCCCGTAAGTGGTACAATTTTTTTTTCTCAGTATTCTGAGGTTGCATTTAACCATCAAGCTGTTATCGCGGGGGAGGATACTGCTTCACAGTCTTTATGAGGGTGTCCAGCTGCTGGACACCTTTGTTGACCAGGAGAGTGGCTGTGTTGATGGCTTCAGGGTGGCCACTGCATGATTCAGGAACTCTTAAAGCTCTTCTAAGGTCATTGGGTGCTTCACATTCCAGAAGATAGTGAAGTAATGGCTTTTCTGTGACAGTTTGGCAGAAGATGCACTCTGTCTGTCGGGGTTCACCAATCTCCCAGTTGCATCTGTAACCTAGACGTAGTCTATATAACCTAACTGCTATTTCCCTGTGGATTCCTTTTGGGATATTTAACCTTTCTAATTTGGTTGCCTGAAGATACCATGTTGCAGATGGCGAACCTTCAGCTATTCTCTGGTGCAGGTAGGCTTTGTTGAGATGTGAGAGTTTTTTGGTGATGATGTTTTTTATGTTCTCTAGGCTGGGTTGAATTGTTTTATGTATCACTGGATGACGAGTTGCCAATTTAGCAATTTCATCAGCTTTTTCATTTAATGGGATTCCAATATGGGATGGGATCCAGTTTAAGGTTATGTTGAGTCCTTTGCCTTTAGCGACTGCTCCAAGATACAAAATGGTGGTAATTATTTCCACGTTATCTTTCCACTGTTTTTGTCCTAGTATTTGAAGTGCAGCTTTTGAGTCTGTGTATGATTGCATTTTGAGTGTTTTGTGCAATCACATATGTGAATGCCTGTTGTATGGCAAACAGCTCAGTTTGGGTTGATGATACTAGTCCTCCCAGTCTCCAATATGCCTGTACGCTGGTCGTGCAAAGAGCAGCGCCAGCACTCTCATATTCTGTGTCCACCGATCCGTCTGTGAAGATGTGGGTGGCTCCTGCTACTGCTATGCTATACATTTGCTCTTCTATTATGCGCCTTAGGATTGTCGGATCATAGGCAGCCTTTTTCATTGGGAGACTTTCTATTACTATTTTGAAAGTAGGCTCTTCCCACGGCGCGGAAGGAGTGTAATTTGGGTGTGGATGATCACCCTCTCTATCAAGAATCATGTTTTTTAAATGTAGTCTGTTTAGGACATTACCTGCTCTTGCAGCCCAAGAGTTTCCATTGTTTTGGCCTAGTCCAACCACCAAGGCCTGCCGTAGTGGGATTGGATCAGAAGAAATAATTATCTTACTGACAATTGTAGCTGTCCTTTGTGATATTCTTTCTTGTAGAGAGGGCAAACCCGTCTCCAGTCTAAGAGTTTCAAGCCTGGTCCACATGGGGGCTCCCAGTGCCGCTCTCATAGCATTGTTTTGGGCAACTTCAAGCTTTTTCCACTGTTGGTGTGATAGATTTGCGAGTGCAGGTGCGGCATAATCGATCACTGATCTGACTGCCTGTACATAGTATGTGCGAAGGACTTGCAGATTGGCTCCTCCAGAAAGGGAGGTTAGCGACCTGAGAATTGCCGTCTGGGCCACAGTTCGCTCTCTCAAGTAAGTGACCTCAGCATTAAAATTCATGTGTGTGTCCAGGATGATTCCTAGATACTGATAGGTGTCCACCCATTCAATTGGTTGACCCTGTACTGTGAGTTGGATGTTGGGCTTCGCTATTTTTATGGGCATGGCCTTTGACTTTGAGGGGTTGAGTTTGATCCCAATCTGTTTTGCCTCTTTACTGATGCAGTCTAAGCATTTGGGTGCAAGGCACGCTGCTTCCCTTCCTTTTATGATGATGACAAAGTCGTCCACGTAGTTCAGCAGCCTGCAGTGATGTGAGAGTTTCAACCTCATTATTCTTTCCATTAAACAGTTGAAGAGAAGAGGGCTGAGAATACCTCCTTGCAGTGTACCATTTTCATGTCTTTTGTACTCAGAGACTGTGCCATGAAGTTTTACTCTTGCTTCTCTGTTTATGAGACAGTTTTTGGTCCAGGAGAGCAGGTTGCCTCTGACCTCTTTGTCAATGAGGCAGCAGAGAATAGCTGGGGCGCTATAGCCAGTTCAAAGGCTTTTTCGAGGTCCTGGAATATCAGCATTCCTGGTCTGTCATTCAAGTGGGCTAACAGAGTTGTAATACATTCCACTGTGCCAACCCCTCTTCTATAGGCATACATATCATAGTGCAGTTTAGGCATTTTCCACTCCAGTCTGTTGAGTGCCATTCTGTCAGCCGTCTTGGCTGCACAGCTTTGGAGAGAGATGGGCCTGGGATTAGCTGGATCTTTGGGTTTTGGGATCGGCACTATGTCTGTTCTATTCCAAGCAGAAGGTCTAGTTTGAGAAGTCCAGGCTAAATTAATTAACCTTAGGTATGCAGCGTCTCCCTCTGGGCCGAGGTTTCTAATAATTTTATAGGTTATTTTGTCGGCTCCAGGGGATGTATCCTTGGAGTTTTTCTTAGCCCGATTGAGCTCATCCAGTGTGAAGGGGGCATTAGTGTCATAGACTTCTTCACATGCTGTAAGGATTCTGTGTCACCTTTCTTCCTCTAGTCCGGTCTGTACTGCTAATACATCTGGTGGAAGTTGATTGCTGGCTGCTCTCTCTGCAAACCTGGTTGCCAGTACTTCGGCTTCCTGTTGAGGATCCTTGGGGTGTGGAGCTTTAGGTGTTTTATTCATTTGGCTCGGTGAATTTGCTGCCACATCTCCCCGAGAGGGGTGTGTTCATTCAGGTGTGAACACCATTCCAGCCACTTTTGTTCTTTTATTTGTCTGGTCTCTCGATGTACATGTTCCTTGACCTCACAAAGTAAGATCCTGTTGCGGTCACTTGGCTGCTTTTTGTATAGCTTTCTTGTTCTATTGAGTCTATGGTTGAGTTCTTTGACACGTTCGCAATAGTACCAATGATCTTTATGGTGTCCGGTGGACTGTTTTTTCAGTGGGATTGAGTGGTTGGCTGCACTTTGAATCGCTTTGACAAATTCTTGTTCTGCCTGATTAATGTCTTCGGGAAGATCATAGTTTCTTTGCCACTCTGAAATGAGGTTTTGAAATCGGTCCCAGTTTGCTAAAGCAAAGTTCCAGGCTTCAGATGGAGGCGGAGGTGGGGTGGGTAGGTCTAACTGAAGATCAATTTGGACCCCATAGTGGTCGCTTGTGAGTGTGGGCTCAACTGACCATGTTGCTGCATCTCTTAGGGAGGCTGAAACGAAGGTTAGGTCTAATCTGCCTCCTTGGATGTGGGTAGGTTCATTCTTGTTTAGGATTTGTATTTCTGGAAGCTGGTCCAGTAGATGTGTAAAATGTATGCCGGCTTCATTTGTTCTGTTCGAGCCCAGTGCCAATCGATGATGGGCATTAAAATCTCCACAAATGATTGTGTTTGTTGTTGTCGCGTGTCCAAATAACACAGAGATCCATTTCGGCTTGTGGAGACCTGTACACATTGAACACTTCAAGTTTGTCGTGTCTTAGCTCAATGGTGACTCCCATTACCTCTGTCCCTGCTCCACAATCGGGTGGGCTGGTTATGGATTTGGAGATCAGGTCACATTTTACATAGATTGCACATCCCCTGGATTGCCCATTGATCCATGGAAGGAAGAAGCCTCGATAGCCTGAGATTTTAGGTTCTAATCCGGCTCGAAGCAAGCTCTCCTGTAGTATCAGGATGTCTATGCCCTTGGTTGCTGCTATGCAATGCAAGTGTTGCAATTTAGTGCGCAGTCCTTGCGCATTCCATTGCAGGATCTTTAGACCTGTAGGTTCTTGGAATTTGCTGATAATTCCGTGGTATCCATGGAGTCTGATGAACACGCCATAGAAGTTGCACTTGGTGTATAGGTTCTTAGTGGACCTGAAATTGACTCATCAATGTCGCTTTCCGATGAGCTGGACTCTATCTGTTTTTTATGGGGGTGTCTCCTGCCCTGCTGTCTTGACGGTGTGGATATTACATCTTCGAATTTCTTGAGCTTGTGCTCAATTGTCTTCCGAGTCTCTGTGGTTTGCTTGATTCCATGTGATGACAGCAGACTTTCGATCAACTCAGTGACTAAAGTTTTGAGCATTGGCCAGAGAGCGTCCAGTTCAGTGGGAGCACCATTTAATGCTGTGCAGGTTTGGGGCCTAGTAGCTTTTAGACCCTTCTCGGTGGTAACTTTGACACTGGAATTGCTACTCCTATTGGCCCCAGTGTGCTTGCTGGATGATATGGGAGGCCGACTGCTTTGAACATGATTCTTGTGTCCTCCATCTTTCTTTTTGTCCTGTACAGAGGACTTCTCACCCTTCACCATGGCCGATGGTGAAGGGCCGTGTGCCCCCTCTTCCTGAGTGGGTAGACCCCACGCGGTTTTAGTGGGCATGGGAGCTGGTATTCGTTTTGGTGGGGGTTTCGGCTCCGCTGTAGGAGTGGTGGGGTTCGTTTGAAGCCTTTTGAGCCTTTCAGGGCATTTCAAGTTCCAGGCATGATGTGCCTTTGAACAATTTGGGCATTTTGCCTGAACAGGGTGGTTTGCCTTGAGTTTATCAATACATGTTTTTGTGTCATGGGGCTGGCTGCAGACTCCGCACCTCACTGGGCGTTGGCAGCCATCTTTGTGATGCCCAAATCTCTGACATCTGAAGCATCTTAGGGGTTCTGGGGTGTAAGGCCTGTGTTGAAACACGCCCCAGATTCCAAGGTCAAGTTTTTCCGGGATCTGTTCTCTTACTGTGAGAAGGACTTGTCGAGTTTCCTGTTTTGTGGTTCGTACCACAAAACGTACGTACAGGTGTCATCTCTCTGCTGACACCACATAGTTCAGCTTTTCGAGATGGCCAAGGGCCATATGCAAGGGATAGTGGAGGACAATGATTTTACTTATTTTATCCTCTGGTTTCAGTTCCTCACATTTTGCGTAATTTTTTAGAATCGTAGCGGCCGACTCGTCTTTCGGCCTCAGAATGTATTCTCCTCTGAGATTAGGTTTTGCTCTGATCTGGAGCTGGGGGTACTCTTTTTCCAGGTCCACTACAGTAGCGTAGGAAGACTTACCTTCGGTGTGCTGCACTTTGAAGATTGGAAGCGTAGATCTAGTCTGAGGCGCTGGGAGAGCTGGAGAAGCTGGAGAGATTAATGGGCGATGGGTCGTCATGGAGTGGCTTGTCCTGTTAGCCTTATTCACGTGATGCCACTCGCCGTCACTTTCAGAACTTGTATCCAGTATCGATGGTCTTTTCCTACACTGAGCAGCATTGCTGGATCGATTATAATTCAATTGGAATGCCATGATGAAATTCATATGATCACTTGTGGAGTGGTCTGGTGAGTGAAGGTGATGCTCTGTGCTACTGGAGACAAAGTCAGCGTGCGATTGAGTGTAGAGTCGGACAAGGTTTAGGAAGAGACCCAGGTATACATATTGCTTCTTCATTTTTCTGATGTCTTCCAAGAGGTGGTCAGCTATGTGCCATCGTCCAAAAAACAGATGTTGAAGGCGAGGTGTCACAATAACGTTGCTGAAATATGTTGACCAGACCACACAATAGAAAGTGACGGGACGACGACTTTTCGGTCCGTCCTGGACCATTCTCAAGACGATTGTGATTGAAGAAGGCAATAAATAGGCAAAAGAGAGGTGAGAAGAAAATCTTAGGGGAAAAAAAATGTTAGGTAACAAACGTGACCTAACATAAGCTTACTTTTCCATTTACATTACTTTCTATTTCCTTTTTCTTCTTTTTCTTTCCATTATTTTCTCTTACGATCTCTTGCTTATTCCAACTATTTCCCCCTTCTTATTCCTTTTATAATCCCTTTCTTATTGGGTGGTATATATAGGAGCTGCCTCGTATGGGCCAATGGGTCTTCTGCAGTTACCTTCGTTCTTATGTTCTTATTTTCTTATTCTTACTATCTCCTTTATTACACCTTACCTTCCCTACCTTTGCCTTGCTTATCTTCCTCTAAGATTTTCTTCTCCTCGCCTCTCTTCTGGCTATTTTTTCCTTCTTCAATAATCACGACAGCCCCGCTCCTGTGCCAGGTAAGTCCACTACGGGTTCACCATAGCCCGTGCTGCTTGGAACCAGTTCCGAGTAGTTGAATCTATAACAACAATCATCACAATCGACTTGAGAATGGTCCAGGATGGACCGAAACGTCGTCGTCCCTTCACTTTCCAGTATATGGTCTGGTCAACAGATGTTGAACTCTCTGGATAAGCTTTCAGTAATTTATTTTATATCTAAACAGAAAAGAGGAGCTAGAGGATCACCAGTGGATGAGTGGGTCTGAAAATGATCTCGTCTGGTGGTGGTACTATGTTGTCGACTTGTTGGGCTCTGGGTGGGTACTTGCTTTGCAGGGCCCGTGCTGGGGCTGAGTTTTTAGCAGCAATTTTCCTGTCGCTGGTGAAGACTCGAATAGCACTTGTGGTATTTCCCTCTTCAATTTTCTTGGTGATTTGTGCTCTGATGTGTTGTTGATGTTACCATTTCTGTGATGGGTGTGTTGGTATCATTTGCTGGAGGAGGCAGACGAACTAGGTTATCCCTCCTTAGGAATTCATTTATCGCCCTAATGACCGAGGATGCAAGTGATTTGTCCCATCTTGGAGGAACGGTGCGGCATACATTGCCAAACAAAAGGACATTATGCCATGCTTGAATGGTTTCTGGAGCGTCATTGAACCTTTTCAAAAGATTAGAGAGACTTTTGCTGCTGCATTAGGGGGGAGGGTGCTTTTGGGATGTGTGGTAATGTTCTAGCAGACGTCGTTATGATCGCTTGAGTGAGGTTTTCAGATGAGATTAAGTTAATGGGAGTGTCTTCCCTAACTGTTAATGGCAGCTGGCCATTTATTCCCTTTGGAGGCTGGTGGCAACCTCAGCATTTTGTCTCATTGACGGTGTGTAAGGGAATGCCTTCGTTATAGCAGTGTTTTTGTTGCAAACTCGGCAACAACAACATATTATATATTACCATTTTTGGTAAACTCGAAGAAAACAAACGTTAACAAAATTTCCACTATAAGATAATTTGATCTTTTTCCTTTAAATATTGAGATTAAATTTCTTGAATTCAAGCAGGAAATTGTAAATTACCATGTGGCAAACCTCTTTTTAATTTACTTAAAGATGTAAGCGAACAAATCTTTGCGATTATCGATGCAAGTATTTTTCTTTCAATAGACGTTTAAGTTAACTGGTCAAGAGCTCGGTGCATTAAGTGATCAGTATCCCTTCTCGGAAATATGCCCAACATTTGCAATCTTCCAAGATTTCCATTATCTTTTCAACTGCATTGATTGATTAGATATGCACGATAAGGCCTCACTGAACGTCCGTCTTCCAAAACCTTAATGATCCCGGAAAAATAATTTGTCCAGTTCTGGAGTCGTGTTGGGCACTAATTTTCCTGTGTTTGATAACTTGCTCCCTGGTAACGCTTGGTCAACTTGACTTCCTCACTACTTAAATAGATTTCTTCCACCGCAGGTAAAATATTTTCAAGATCTCTTTTTTGTAAATACAGTGACAAATAATTTACAATTCAATCTCCATTTGTCTTCATCAATCACTCGAGCTGTCGTTTCTCAATGATGTAATCTTCTCCCTCATCTTCATTTGATATACCTAGAAGGACCTATTAAAAATTTATTTGCCTATACGAGATTTTTTAATTATATTTTATTATTTATTGCTTTTTAATGTTGATTATTGTTGTTTTTGTTCTAGATAGACTTACTAATAATCAATTCTGCCAGAAACGCTTTGCGTAATAGTGGCTTTAGGCACTGTATGTACTAGCTCTATCTATAAATTCATTAATATCTGTATCACCGCTTGTATGTATGTACTTTACCTAAATAAACATTTGAATTTGAATTTTGAATTTGAATTTTGAATTTGAATTTTGAATTTGAATTTTGAATTTGAATTTTGAATTTGAATTTTGAATTTGAATTTTGAATTTGAATTTTGAATTTGAATTTTGAATTTGAATTTACAGTAGTTAATGTCCTGAATCATAATTCCTGTTACTCTGACCCTTTTGCATGAGAATACTTTGTCTGTCTTATGTATATGTATGTGTGTATATGAGTATGTTTTTGTCATTATGGGACCGATGGTTGTAACTTATAATTACTGAATAGCATAATAAGCCAACAATGCGGCTAATTAGCACACCGCAAGATTTGATGGTTTGAATAATTTTCAAAATATTCAGACAAAGAAAAATATTATGTACACCTATTTAGACAATATTGATCCTCAGTTACAACGAGTCATTTGAACTACAAACTGTGTAGTTTGGAATTTGAACTACCTCACCCACCTTCTTGAAGTTATTTTGAGATGATTTTGGGGCTCAGCGACCCCGCGGCCCGGTCCTCGACCAGACCTATTTTCTTCCCCCCACCCCCCCTCCCTCTCAGGAAGCAGCTCGTAGCAGCTGTCTAACTCCCAGGTACCTATTTACTGCTAGCTGAACAGACGCATCAGGGGTGAAAGAAACTCTTCCCATTTGTTTCCGCCTCTACTGGGGACTTGACCCGGAATCTCAGGACTACGAATCCGAAGCGCTGTCCACTCAGCTGCCCTGGATCAAACGAAAGGCAAGATAAACTTACCTTATCAATGCCATAATGGTGTCCTTTGAAGGCTTCTTAAACACCTACCTGTAATGACACAAAGACATATTATACAATTGCTCTGATAAAATAAGTGTTTACATTGCAGTCATCGTGCAACAAATCTCTCTTTTACAATCATAATGTGATTACATGACTGGTCACATTCAATTCCATATATCTGTGCATATATTGTAATGTCCGTGGTTTATGCCAGAAACGTAAACATACACAATATATATATATATATATATATATATATATATATATATATATATATATATATATATATATATATATATATATATTATATATATTTATATATATATATGTATATGTGTGTGTGTATGTATTTACTATTTGTATTTGCAGAATCGAGCTATAAGCTCTTGGAACCCAAATATATGTATGTACATGTATACATATGTATGAATGTATATGTATATGTATACATACGTGATATGTATGTGTATATGCATATGAATATATGTATATGTATGTATGTAGGTTGTACAGAAAAGGAGCGCAGGTGAGTGATACTTAAAGGAGACTTGTGTACCTTGTCGTGCAGGATGGGGCAGGACACCACAGCTTGCTAGGTCAGCCGAGGGCCACACTTAAGACCCCCCAACTCTCACAGTTGTATTTACACCTCTTAAACGTAAGAGGAGCAACGTTGAACGAACTGCAAGATCTCCCACAGCAACAAACGATTGTCTTATTAGAGTCATGTACAGAAGTAGCAAGGTTCTCGGTGTTCCTCACGTATTCCTATACTCATCACGCGCTAAGAAATATCACACTAAGACGTTATAGCTTCCCGTCCCGGCTAGAATGTGAACGACCACGTAGGGGAGTCCCCGCTCGCCTGGGGATACTCACCAATCGGTAACAACTTAGGAGCGATTGTTTAACTCGCGGCCCGTACACAGGTCGCAGCTCAACTAGTGCTGACGGCTCACTGAAGCAATCGAGGGTTCAGGATTTCTCGACTCGGGGGTTCGAATATAACCCGCTTCATAAACACCGAGTTACGGTGTGTAGCTTCGTGACAACCTGGTCTGGTCAATGAAGGTTAAATGCTCGTTTATCTGGCGACTGAAATTCGTTGTTGACGAATGGAAAATGGTTCCATTTACGAATGGAAAATGGAATGCTTCGCTGCCGAGTTCTGTTCGAATTGCAACTTTGTAAATGCTTCATCACACGAGCTGTGAATGCGGCTATTTGCTAACGGAACTTAACACCTAAACCGGACTTACGCTTAAACAGGCCCAATGTGCTAATATATAATAATGGTAATTTATATTTAGGAAAATACATGTTTTTAATACTTATTACATATTAACACGTGAATGTGTCAATCATCCAGCGGTTGACCATAGAGACAAATGAACCAATTTTAACATGATGTTTATTCAAAATAGGAATTGTCTCAAATATAAATTAATATTATTATATTAACATGTTGTGCATATTTAGGCATAGGTTAGGTGTTTAGGTTCTGTTGGCGATTATTTGTATTTGTAGTACATGGTTGAAGCATTTACAGCGTTGTGGTTCGAACACAAGTCGTCTGCGAAGCCTATGTTCTAGAAGTGTTCGGACGTCAACAGTCGTGAGTCGTGTGTAAACTGTTTTTCATTCATTAACAGAGGGCTTGGCGGGTGGGTTGAATGGACTTTGGCTTTTGTTTATAAGGACTGACTGCATATATAGCCAAGTCTCCTTATAATGTACAATGCCTATGTATAGCTATGCAGTATGCATTCCTACCGCTATGTATTCCTCTTCCACATACAATACTTTGCCGTCCATGTATATTCCTTGAATTATTTTTTATATATATATATATATATATATATATATATATATATATATATATATATATATAAGATATATATATATATATATATATATATATATATATATATATATATATATATATATATATATATATATATATATATATATATATATATATATATATATATATATATCTCGTTCGCATTCAGCCCCTTTCTCCGAGTTACTGTGTAGCCAGATTAGTTAAAATAGTCATTTTCTCCAATTTGCCTGATTAGTTGATCGAGTGTCTTTATTTGTGTTGCCTGATCACTAATCCCTGCCCCTTCAATTGTCTTGCCTGATCACTAATCCCTGCCCCTTCAATTGTCTTGCCTGATCACTAATCCCTGCCCCTTCAATTGTCTTGCCTGATCACAAATCCCTGCCCCTTCAATTGTCTTGCCTGATCACTAATCCCTGCCCCTTCAATTGTCTTGCCTGATCACTAATCCCTGCCCCTTCAATTGTCTTGCCTGATCACTAATCCCTGCCCCTTCAATTGTCTTGGCTGATCACTAATCCCTGCCCCTTCAATTTTGTCGCTTGATCACTAAACGCTGCCCCCCTTCTTTTGCATAGCCTATTGTCCACTTCACCCAACACGGCTCCTCGCCCGCTTCAACAGCCCTTACACAACAGCCCTGCATCCCAGCAGCTCTCCAGGGGCGTAGAAGTGCCAGCTGAGGGCTTCAGGGGCCCAGGGACCGACAAGGGGAAACTCCTGCTCAATTTGTTTAACTTGGACGAGAGTTTTAGAAAAATGTTAGGAAGGGAGAGGTGGGCAGAGAGAAGGAGAGGAGGAGGGGAAAGGAGAAATTGAAGAGAAGTGGAAAGAGGCTGAGGAGAAGAGGGTGAGAGGAGGAGAAGAAAAGAGGAGATGGGAGTATGGGGGATACTAGTAAGGCAAAGTGAGGCTTTGGTGAAAAGGGAAGTGAAACAATGGGCTGGAAATAGAACAAGAGGGACAAGGAGATAATGGAGAAGAGTAAGGAATGAAGTGCAAAAGAAGGAAGGAGGGGTATAGATCAGAGGGGGGGAAAGAGAGGGGAAGCCAAGGTAGGAAGAGAAGAAAGGGTTGAGCTGGATAGGGCGGACGGTGCCTATTAAAAAAACTGAAGATTCAAAATTAAAAACAAAATTACAATTGATATTTTTAGTTAGGCTATAGCACACACACACACACACACACACACACACACACACACACACACACACACACACACACACACACACACACACACACACACACACACACACACTATCAGGGGGGCCCTGAAAGCTGAGTGGACAGCGCTCTGGACTCATAATCCTAGGGTCCGGATTCGATCCCCAATAATGGCAGAAACAAAATGGGCAGAGTTTCTTTCACCCTGATGTTACCTAGCAGTAAATAGGTACCTGGGAGTTAGACAGCTGTTACGGGCTGTATGTGTATGTGTGTGTGTGTGTGTGTGTATGTGTGTGTGTGTGAGTGAATGTGTGTGTGAAAAATATATAGTAAATAACGATAAAGAAAAAAAAACAGATCAGGATTCTTCACATTAAACAAACAATGGTTAGAAAGGCGGGGTCCAAGAGCTATCACCTCGATTCTGCACGCACAAACGGTAAACATTAATAGTCAAACACGCACGCATTCAAGCACACAGAACAGATACAATCTCTCTCTCTCCCTCTCTCTCTCTCTCTCCCTCTCTCTCTCTCTCTCTCTGACAATAAATCTCTCCTCCCTTCCGCTTCCTCTGGACACTAATCCCCAGAGTTATCCCCACCGCCTGCAGAATATCAATTGAATCCTCCTCAAACATTTGGAGCGAGAAAACTGGTCTTTGAAACCCCTAGCACCAATTGGGGTGTGTAATCCATATGAATATTGACTCTCACGGTTCGAACCCCAGCTCGAAACAAAAGGCGAATGAAATGCAGCCCGTCCTCCAAACAAAGATCCAAAAGTGATTCCATCCACCCGCCAACCCCCCTGTTTATGAATGAAAAGCGGTTTACACACGACTCACAACTGATTTCGTTCGAACACTTCCGGAACAAGTGCTTCACTGACGAGTTTTGTTCGAACCACAACGCTATAAATGCTTCACCCACGTACTACAAATACAAATAATCGCCAACAGAACCTAAACACCTGACCTAACCTATCCTATGCTTATATATACACAATATGAAAACATATTATAATATTAATTTTTACTTGAGAAAATTCCCGTTTTGAATGAACAGGATGTTAAAATTTATGAATGCGTTTGTGGGGTCGACCGCTGAATGTAATGGACTTGAGTCGAGGACGCGTTGATGAAATGTGGCCCCATCCAACTTCTCCAGTTAGTATCGTAGAGTGAAATGGAGATTAGAAAAGAGGGTGAAAGGGGGGTTTATAGGGAGGGAGGAGAAGGGAGAGTAAGAGAAGGGCAGAGAGAGAGAGAGAGGCAAACGTATGGTGGCGTTGCTAGCCCAATCGTCTCTGACGCCCGTGGCGGGGTAAATTTGCATGGAAGGGTAATATTGTATCAGCATTTGGCAAGAGATTCTCTATCTACATATGAGAGAGAGACGGTGAGGGGGCGGGACAGGGAGGGAGATGGGTTATGGAATGGGTGACTAAACAGGGGAGACGTAGGAATGGGGGAGTAATTGTTTTGGGGGAGTGATTGTTTTGTGAGGGAGTTAGGTGACTGGTGGAGTTTTAAAAAGTGGAATATGGGCTCAAATCTCAGGAATCTCTTGGTGGGAAACTTGTACAGATTCCATCAAAGGGTGAAAACAACAAATGAGGAAAAAAGGGACAGAAGGATGAAGCATAATATTAAAGAAGGGGAATAGGTAATAAAAGAAAAGGTGGGAAAAGGAAGGAGATGTTTAGTGGATTCAGTCAATTGTAAACAATGACTAATTATTCTACTTTCCCTATTCTCAACCATGATAAGATATACGAGACAGAGAGAGAGAGAGAGAGAGAGAGAGAGAGAGAGAGAGAGAGACAGAGAGACAGACAAACAGAGAAATAAGAGTTAAGAGAGCAGGCAGCAGTGCCGCGCAGTGATACACAAGACACGGGGACCCGATTAGTCTCGCCCCATTAGCCAATGGAAGCCCAAAGTTCTGGCGTGCCCTTTCCTCCCACTCCCACAGTAATGTATGGTGCAGCATCATTACACTAGAACACACACACACACACACACACACACACACACACACACACACACACACACACACACACACACACACACACACACACACACACACACACACACACAAAAGTGATGCTGTGTAGGCCGACTCCATACACCAAATGTAGATATGATAGAGCCCAGTAGGCTCAGGAACCTGTACACCAGTTGATTGAAAGTTGAGAGGCGGGACCAAAGAGCCAGAGCTCAATCCCTGCAAGCACAAATAGCTGAGCACAAATAGGCGAGTACACACACACACGTAATCTTTTTACATAAACGCAAACATGCGTTCACTTACAAGGAAATATGTTTATGATAAAAACGAAGGAGGAAATTTAAGTCCCCTCCCTCCTAAGTTCAATGAATAAAACAACCAGCGAGTGGAATAGGGTGGAATAGGGGTGATCCAACAGCAAATGCTATATCCTATAAACCCAAATAGGTGAGAACACCCCAATTATATATAAAACTAAAGCCACGAGTTGGGACTTAACAGCAAACTGTCGCTTCCCCCTGTAAACAATGTTGAATGAAAACATCTAGGTAAGCACACCGATATTTTACACATCTGTAAATGTATTCATGCAAGAATTCACACAAAATAAATATGTAAACAAAATAATACCGCTAGTAAAATTCCAGAATTAAAAATGCCGCTTGTAACTCTTGACAGCGGTTTGAAATTTACCTAAAAGCATTAAAGTTGCGAAGCATTAAAAAAGCTGGGCCCCTTTTTTTTTTTCTCTCTCTTCATTCTCGGAGTTGCAGTATAAATGTTGAAAGCAAAAGCGCGGCAACTGGGTGCCAGTTATGGCTAGGAGGTGCTGTTGGCTAGGACACATGTCTAGGAACGTTGGCTAGGCCATATGGCTAAGAGGGAGTAGGCTAAGACATATAATTAGAAATATTACCTAAGATCTAAGATATTACCTAATATTACCTAAGCAGTAAAATAGGTACCTGGGTGTTAGTCAGCTGTCACGGGCTGCTTCCTGGGGGTGGAGGCCTGGTCGAGGACCGGACCGCGGGGACACTAAAAAGCCCCGAAATCATCTCAAGATAACCTCAAGATATGAGGTGGTGTAGCTAAGACTAGTGGCTCAAAATCGTGGCTAGGTGTCGTGGCAAGAGATGCTAGCCTTAACTATTGCTTGGACTAGTGGCTAGGTGTTCTGGCCTTCCCTTAAGGCCAGAAACTCGTGGATAGATTAAAACTGAATAACGATTTCTTCAAGAGCAACAAACATACATGAAATCAGTCAGAAGGAAATAAGATTAATGGATACACACAAAACTAGTGAAAAACACTAATGGATAAAGGGGACAAAAGAAACCTAATAATATGGAGAGAGAGAGAGAGAGAGAGAGGGAGGGAGGAAAAGGAAATAAAATATGGAGGAATAAATGATTAAAAACATGTTCCAAGAGGATGTTTTTAAGTGGAAATGTTATATTTTGAGTTCTAAAGATAAATAGCAGAGAGAGAGAGAGAGAGAGATAGAGAGAGTCAAGGTTCTTTCCTTAAATCTCTCTCTCTCTCTTTCTCTCTCTGTCTCTCTCTCTCTCTCTCTCTCTCTCTCTCTCTCTCTCTCTCTCTCTCTCTCTCTCTCTCTCTCTCTCTCTCTCTCTCTCTCTCTCTCTTTCTCTTCTCTCTCTCTCTCTCTCTCTCTCTCTCTCTCTCTCTCTCTCTCTCTCTCTCTCTCTCTCTCTCTCTCTCTCTCTCTCTCTCTCTCTCTCTCTCTCTCTCTCTCTCTCTCTCTCTCTCTCTCTCTCTCTCTCTCTCTCTCTCTCTCTCTCTCTCTCTCTCTCTCTCTCTCTCTCTCTCTCTCTCTCTCTCTCTCTCTCTCTCTCTCTCATCCAAGTACATTTACTGGAGTTCCCTTCCTTGAATATTCCACGTACCAGCTGTAACTAGAGAATCGTGAGCCCAAATGGGTGCTGTCGTTGCTGCTCTGTTCTTGCTATTTTTGCTGCTCCTCTGTTGTTCCCGTTGTCGCTCCTGTTGCTGCTGTTACTGGTACTTAAATCTTCTAATCGGCAAAGATACCATCAAATTGAGGGAGGAGCAAGGAAGGGGAGGGAGTGAAGGACGTAAGGATCAAGCAAAAGAGAGAAGGAGAGAGGAAGTGGAATAGGTATTACAATAGGAAGGAAGGGAAGGAGATGGAAGGGGAGAGGGGGGGGTTAGCAATGTATGGATGGAATATATAGAGGTTTGAGTCAACTGTTAATGACTTTGCTGCTGTTGATGCTCCGTGAGTGACATCATACAACACCCTATATACGCACAGATACGTAGCACCCAAATACAACCCACAAATACAACACATACAGCTACAACACACAACCCAAATACAATTCCCCTACAAACATGGAGTTTTACAAATTTCTAAGTATTCAGACCATAACTTTCCTGAATTATACACAAATTATTTGATTAGTTATTGACTGATTGGCCATTAATTAATTGTTTAATAACTGACTGATCGCCCAATAATTAAAGGACTAAATGGCCATTGGTAAATAGATAGATTGGGCAGTGATTGTTTAACCATTAATTTATTTGATTCATTAACTATTGATTGGGTTTGAGGATTAATTGACTCGGGTACATGTTAAATATGTTAATGAATTTCGATACCTTTCGTTAGTAGATGTTAACCACCTTCTATTAAACCCATACAGTACCGAAATCTACTCAGTTACTACATCTACTACTAAATCTACTCTACTACGGTTCATCCAGTACTCAATTCCACTCAACACGTCAAAAATTATCATAATTGACGTAATTCCACCCATCAAACGCAACCACAATTTTTTATAGTCATTTATACGTTATTTATGCCTTTCACCGACGTACAATAACAAGGTAATTGCATCGTTCCGTCGTCCGAATAACGACGTTGAATTTTTTTTTTTCGTGGATGCGTCAATTTCGTGGCGATTTTAGTGTCATTAAATCACCTGGATTTCGACGCTGTGGTCGATAGGATTAAAATCACGCCGAATTATATAGATGCGTTCACTTCTACATAGATGTGAACTCAACTCAGATGGATTTACCAGTCAATTTGGAAAGAACAATAGAATGGAAGTGGAGACAGATAGATATTGGGCACATTGAGAGATATTGAGTACATAGATAGATATTTGGGGACATAGATGGATACTGGAGACATACATAAATACTTTAGACATAGATACTGGAGACATAGATAGATACTGGAGACATACATAAATACTGGAGACATAGATAGAAATGGCCATTAATTATTTATTTTGGGACATAGATGAAAAACAGTGATATCAGGAATAATTTCAACGGAGTCAGAATCGCAATCGCAAGCAAGTATTAATAAGATGCAAAGCTGGGGCGCAAGAGCTGACGCCCGACCCTTACAAGCACATCCAGGTGAGTATACGTCGTTGAGTACATATTTACATAAGAGTATCTGGCTGAGGAGAATGAATACGAAGAGATAAAACACAATTCAGCTTCCGTGTGTGTGTGTGTGTGTGTATACTCACCTAGTTGTATTCACCTAGATGTGCTTGCGGGGGTTGAGCTCTGGCTCTTTGGTCCCGCCTCTCAACCGTCAATCAACTGGTGTACAGGTTCCTGAGTCTACTGGGCTCTGTCATATCTACGTTTGAAACTGTGTATGGAGTCAGCCTCCACCACATCACTGCCTAGTGCATTCCACTTGTTAACTACTCTGACACTGACAATTGTGTGTGTGTGTGTATGTGTGTGTGTGTGTGTGTGTGTGTGTGTGTGTGTGTGTGTGTGTGTGTGTGTGTGTGTGTGTGTGTGTGTGTGTGTGTGTGTGTGTGTGTGTGTTGATCCTTGGATACACATTCTCCCTTCACACACACATTCGCATGTTCCATTGCCTTGTATGGAGCGTGTCCGCATGATCTAATTCCCTACACATTCTTCCCACAATACACTGACTCTCCCCCGATCACTTCACACATACACACGGCCGCCATTCATACCTTATACACCTCCACATGCCCTTCATATACATACACACAATCTCCCCCGACGACACAAACTCATTCTCTTTTCCACACACACATACACACACCTTCTCTCTCACCTTCTCTCACAGCGGTATGCCACCAGGCTCGTCCCGGAACTGAGAGGATTGAGCTACGAGGAAAGGCTAAAGGAGCTGACCCTCACATCCCTGGAAAACAGAAGAGTAAGGGGAGACATGATAACCACCTACAAAATTCTCAGGGGAATTGACAGGGTGGACAAAGACAAACTCTTCAGCACGGGTGGGACACGAACAAGGGGACACAGGTGGAAACTTAGTACCCAGATGAGCCACAGAGACGTTAGAAAGAATTTTTTCAGTGTCAGAGTAGTTAATAAATGGAATGCACTAGGAAGTGATGTGGTGGAGGCTGACTCCATACACAGTTTCAAATGTAGATATGATAGAGCCCAGTAGGCTCAGGAATCTGTACACCAGTTGATTGACAGTTGAGAGGCGGGACCAAAGAGCCAAAGCTCAACCCCCGCAAGCACAATTAGGTGAGTACAATTAGGTGAGTACATTCCCTTTCACCAGCCGTTCCACACACACTCTTTCCCATAATCACCCTTTCCCAACAAACACACTCTCTTTCCTTCTCCCCCCCCTTATACACACACACACACACACACACACACACACACACACACACACACACACACACACACACACACACACACACCCCTTCCTCTAAGCATACATCACAAACCACGAGCTCTGGGCAAATTCCAGAATTATTCCTACCTCGCGAACTGTGAGATTTAGCTTTAAATATCGTCTGTAAACTCGAAAAAGGAATAATAATACAATAAAAGAAGGACTTCACTGCATTAACATATAGATTTCACCTACGCACCTCACGGTAGGTTTTCAAGCTTGGAAGAGCGACGTTAGGTATATAAAAAAAGGGAGGGGAAAAAAAGCCTTTCTCAAATCCTTTGTGCCTTTTGTACATTAATAGCACGCTTGTCTGTTTACGTGTCGGTCTCCTTGGTGTGCCTGCCGATGGGATTGGGCATCTCTACGTCATGCTGAGAGAAAAAGCATTAAAAAGTACCCTAGACTTACTTTTTTTTTTGGGGGGGGGGGTAATTAAATTGGATTGTTGTTCATCTTCTAGAGTTATTGTTCTACTTCTGACCCTGCAAGCCTCGAGTACCCAACCACACACTCTCACACACACACACACACACACACACACACACACACACACACACACACACACACACACACACACACACACACACACACACACACACACACACACACACACACACACACACATAAGGCAGCACACAAGGCAGTTAACACTATAATTGAGAGGGCAGCCTCTGCTGCCTGTAGAAATAGATCCCACCTGCTCATCATGGGCGACTTCAATCACGGAAAGATTGACTGGGAGAACAAGGAACCGCATGGAGGCGAGGATACGTGGAGAGCCAAACTATTGGAGGTGGTGACAAGCAACTTTTTAACCCAGCATGTCGGAGAACCCACAAGGATGCGAGGCAATGACGAACCAGCGAGACTCGACCTAGTCTTCACTCTGAACGACTCCGACATAAGAGAAATCGGTTTTGAGGACCCAGTAGGAATGAGCGACCACAGTGTACTGGTGTTTGAGTACCTGATTGAAGAAGGGTTATTGAACTCGAGGAGGGATACCGAAACCAAAAGGTTAGCATACCGAAAGGGAAACTATGAGCGGATAAGAAAATTCCTAACAGATATAGCATGGGAAACAGAGCTCAGGGGAAAGACGGCCCAAGATATGATGGAATACATCACGCAGAAGTGCAAGGACGCAGCAAACAAGTTTGTCCCAGTCCAAAAGGAAAACAGAGAAATGAAGATGAGAAACCCATGGTTTAATCAAAGATGTAGGCTAGCTAAGCAGCAAAGTAAAAGGGCATGGAGAAACTATAGGAATAACAGGACACTGGAGAGCAGAGAAAGATACCAGAATGCCAGGAATGAATATGTCAGGATGAGAAGAGAGGCAGAAAGACAATACGAAAATGACATCGCAAGCAAGGCAAAGACTCAGCCTAAATTGTTGCATAGCCACATTAGGAGAAAAACAACAGTAAAGGAACAGGTTATGAGATTAAGGATAGGGGCGGAAGGATTCACTACAAATGACAAGGAAGTGTGTAAGGAATTGAATAAGAAATTCCAGGAGGTCTTCACCTTAGAGCAAGGAGAAATTCCAGAGGTAAGTGAGGGAATAGCTAACCAGGAACCACTGGAAGAGTTTGGGATTACCAGTGGGGAAGTAAGGAAGTGTTTACTAGAGTTGGACGTGACGAAGGCTATAGGCCCAGATGGAATCTCCCCTTGGGTTCTAAAGGAAGGAGCAAGAGAACAGAGCCTACCACTCTCCATAGTGTATAACAAATCACTGGCAACAGGGGAACTGCCAGATATTTGGAAAGCAGCTAACGTAGTCCTGATATACAAGAAAGGGGATAGACAGGAGGCACTGAGCTACAGGCCAGTGTCCCTAACCTGCATACCATGCAAGCTGATGGAGAAGATTGTGCGAAAAAAACTAGTGGAGCATCTGGAGCGAAGGAACTTTGTAACACAGAATCAACATGGGTTCAGGGATGGCAGG
>NW_027189135.1:2590588-2595588 GCF_040958095.1 Procambarus clarkii
GGAGAATACATAGCCACATAAACAGGAGGATACATAGCCACATAAACAGGAGAATACATAGCCACATAAACAGGAGAATACATAGCCACATAAACAGGAGAATACATAGCCACATAAACAGGAGAATACATAGCCACATAAACAGGAGAATACATAGCCACATAAACAGGAGAATACATAGCCACAAAACAGGAGGATACATAGCCACATAAACAGGAGAATACATAGCCACATAAACAGGAGAATACATAGCCACATAAACAGGAGAATACATAGCCACATAAACAGGAGAATACATAGCCACATAAACTGGAGAATACATAGCCACAAAAACAGGAGGATACATAGCCACATAAACAGGAGAATACATAGCCACATAAACAGGAGCATCTCTGTAAATGTATATGTGATCTAACCTCTTAAAGGACAAGGGGCTAGATTCACGAAGCAGTTACGCAAGTACTTACGAACGTGTACATCTTTCCTCAATCTTTGACGGCTTTGGTTACATTTATTAAACAGTTTACAAGCATGAAAACTTGCCAATCAACTGTTGTTATTGTTATAAACAGCCTCCTGGTGCTTCGGAGCTCATTAACTGTTTAATAATTGTAAACAAAGCCTCCAAAGATTGAGAAAAGATGTACAGGTTCGTAAGTGCTTGCGTAAGTGCTTTCGTGTATCTGGCCCAAGGAGGCCACACAAGGAATCATAAGACTGACCGAAGTATGACACCAGAGGGCCAGCATATGGCCAGCATATTGGCTAAATATTGTATACTGGCAATATGTCCGGTTATACTTCAGCAACTTAGACCAAGATCATTTCAGAGCGCCATGTACATCCTTTCTGACACCCACTATTGAGTATGCTGCACCAGCATGGTACACCAACCTAAGAAAACACTCGAAAAATAAAATAGAAACGGTCCAAAAACATGCAAGAATGCTCGTTTCTGACCCACGGGTTCTGACCGAAGGAGCTGAACCTCGCTGCTCTAGAGAAAAGAAGGAATAAAGAGGTCATGATATCTCAAAAAGCATGTAGGAAAATGCCCAACCAGATAGCCCATTAGGCCACTAAACATATATATTCAACCTTCGTAAGACCAACTCTTGAGTAAGAAGCCCTGGCATGGTGTTCATACCTGGAAAAACATGCAATTGACTTAGAGGAATTACAGAGATATACGTCTTGATTTGTCTTGAGCAAAAGGGAGACACAGAAAAAGGTTGAGGGAGAGGGGAACTTCCCCACGTTAGAGGAAAGGCGAGTCATAGGGGACATGATAACAACGTTCAAGATATTAGGCGAACCAGATAGGTTGGACTATCATTATTCCCAATGAGAAACAGTTGGACCAATTCAATAAGAAACTTTAAAAAACAGTTACGAAAAATACTTGATAACTTAAAATTGATTACATAAACGCAAATAGATGAGTAAACACACACACACACACACACACACACACAAACACACACACACACACACACACACACACACACACACACACACACACATTCACACACAGTTTCAAATGTAAATAAGATAGAACCCAGTAGGTTCAGGAATCTGTACACCAGTTAATTGACAGTTTAGAGGCGGGACCAAAGAGCCACAGCTCAACCCCCGCAAGCACAATTAGGTGAGTACACACACACATTATTGATGTGTGTGTGCATCGCCGACGATGCAAAAATTATGAGGAGGATTGAAACAGAGGATGATAGTAGGAGGCTACAAGATGACCTGGATAGACTGAGTGAATGGTCCAACAAATGGCTGTTGAAGTTCAACCCGAGTAAATGCAAAGTAATGAAACTAGGCAGTGGAAACAGGAGGCCAGGCACAGGATACAGAATAGGAGATGAAGTACTTAATGAAACAGACAGAGAGAAAGATCTAGGAGTTGATATCACACCAAACCTGTCTCCTGAAGCCCACATAAAGAGAATAAGGTATGCGGCATATGCGAGGCTGGCTAACATCAGAACGGCGTTCAGGAACCTGTGTAAGGAATCATTCAGAATCTTGTACACCACATATGTAAGACCAATCCTGGAGTATGCGGCCCCAGCATGGAGCCCGTACCTTGTCAAGCACAAGACGAAGCTGGAAAAAGTCCAAAGGTATGCTACTAGACTAGTCCCAGAACTAAGAGGCATGAGTTATGAGGAAAGGCTGCGGGAAATGCACCTTACGACACTGGAAGACAGAAGAGTAAGGGGGGACATGATCACAACCTACAAAATCCTCAGGGGAATCGACCGGGTAAACAAGGATGAACTATTCAACACTGGTGGGACGCGAACAAGGGGACACAGGTGGAAGCTGAGTACCCAAATGAGCCACAGAGACGTTAGAAAGAACTTTTTCAGTGTCAGAGTAGTTAGTAAATGGAATGCATTAGGAAGTGATGTGGTGGAGGCTGACTCCATACACAGTTTCAAATGTAGATATGATAGAGCTCAATAGGCTCAGGAATCTGTACACCAGTTGATTGACGGTTGAGAGGCGGGACCAAAGAGCCAGAGCTCAACCCCCGCAAGCCACAATTAGGTGAGTACACACACACACACACACACACACACACACACACACACACACACACACACACACCACACACACACACACACACACACACACACACACACACACACACACACACACACACACACACACACACACACACACACACACACACACACCACAACACACACACACCACACACACACACACACAACACACACCACACACACACACACACACACACACACACACACCACCACACACACACACACACACACACACACAGCTCTGCTGGTAAGAAAAGGCTGGGATTTTGAGGAGATGGATATTCAGGGCTGTGAAGGTTTCAGTGACTACATAGCAGGTACTGTAACAAATGGAGGGAAAAAATTATAGTCGCAGTCATATATAATCCACCACCAAATGACAGAAGACCTAGACAGGAATATGATAGAAACAACATGGCCACCATTAACATAATAGAAAGAGCAGCTTCTGTTGCTAGCAGGAATGGATCTGGACTACTAATTATGGGAGACTTCAACCATGGGAAGATAGATTGGAAGAACAGAGACCCGCATGGAGGACCAGAAACATGGAGAGCTAAGCTGCTGGACGTGGCAACAAGAAACTTTCTAAGCCAGCATACCAAAGAGCCAACAGGAATGAGAGGAGAAGATGAACCAGCAATGCTTGATTTGATATTTACCCTAAATGAATGGGATATAAGGGAAGTTAAGATGGAAGCGCCCTTGGGAATGAGTGACCACAGTGTATTGAACTTTGAGTACCTGGTAGAGCTAGGACTTATCCCCCCAAAAAGAACTAGGAATCAAAAGGCTGGCATACCGAAAGGGGAATTATGAACAGATGAGAAGTTTCCTAAGTGAAATACCTTGGGACACAGACCTCAGAGACAAGTCTGTACAGGGTATGATGGACTATGTTACCCAAAAGTGTCAGGAGGCAGTAAACAGGTTCATCCCGGCCCAAAGGGAAAAATCCGAGAAGCAACAAAAGAATCCATGGTATAATAGGGCATGTATGGAAGCGAAGAAACTGAACAAGAAGGCGTGGAGGAACTTCCGGAATAACAGAACACCAGAAAGCAGGGAGAGATACCAGAGAACGAGGAATGAGTACGTCAGGGTGAGAAGAGAAGCAGAGAAAATTTTTGAAAATGATATAGCAAACAAAGCCAAGACCGAACCAAAGCTACTCCACAGTCACATCAGAAGGAAAACAACAGTGAAAGAACAGGTATTGAAACTTAGAACAGGCGAGGACAGGTATACAGAGAATGACAGAGAGGTGTGTGAGGAACTCAACAAGAGGTTCCAGGAGGTCTTCACAATGGAACAGGGTGAGGTCACTGTGCTAGGAGAAAGGGAGGTAAACCAGGCGGCCTTGGAGGAGTTCGAAATTACGAGAGAGGAGGTCAAGAGACACCTGCTGGATCTGGATGTTAGAAAGGCGGTTGGTCCAGATGGGATCTCACCATGGGTACTGAAAGAGTGTGCAGAGGTACTTTGCTTGCCACTCTCCATAGTGTATAGTAAATCACTAGAGACGGGAGACCTACCAGAAATATGGAAGACGGCGAATGTGGTCCCAATATACAAAAAGGGCGACAGACAAGAGGCACTGAACTACAGGCCAGTGTCCTTGACTTGTATACCATGCAAGGTGATGGAGAAGATCGTGAGAAAAAACCTGGTAACACATCTGGAGAGAAGGGACTTCGTGACAAATCGCCAACATGGATTCAGGGAGGGTAAATCTTGCCTTACAGGCTTGATAGAATTCTACGATCAGGTGACACAGATTAAGCAAGAAAGAGAGGGCTGGGCGGACTGCATTTTCTTGGATTGTCGGAAAGCCTTTGACACAGTACCGCATAAGAGGCTGGTACATAAGCTGGAGAGACAGGCAGGTGTAGCTGGTAAGGTGCTCCGTGGATAAGGGAGTATCTAAGCAATAGGAAGCAGAGAGTTACGGGAGGGGTGGAGACCTCCGATTGGCGTGAAGTCACCAGTGGAGTCCCACAGGGCTCTGTACTCGGTCCTATCTTGTTTCTGATATATGTAAATGATCTCCCGGAGGGTATCGATTCGTTTCTCTCAATGTTTGCGGACGATGCTAAAATTATGAGAAGGATTAAACAGAAGAGGACTGTTTGAGGCTTCAAGAAGACCTAGACAAGCTGAAGGAATGGTCGAACAAATGGTTGTTAGAGTTTAACCCAACCAAATGTAATGTAATGAAGATAGGTGTAGGGAGCAGGAGGCCAGATACAAGGTATCATCTGGGAGAGGAAATTCTTCAGGAGTCAGAGAAGGAAAAAGACTTGGGGGTTGATATCACGCCAGACCTGTCTCCTGCAGCACATATCAAGCGGATAACATCAGCGGCATATGCCAGGCTGGCCAACATACGAACGGCATTCAGAAACTTGTGTAAAGAATCAT
>NW_027189135.1:2600588-2641248 GCF_040958095.1 Procambarus clarkii
CGTTCCAATCCCTGAGATTCAGCTACCCCAATCCTGGTTCATCGATAGGCGCTGAGCTAATCACTATTTTCCCACACTCGCCCCTTCCACAAGGCGTTGCTCCTTGTCCTAGGAACGGTGTCGTCCTTCCAAGACCCTCAGTGGATGTGACCCGGTCACAGCTAGGCTTGCCCGCCACACCTTTTCAGGCCCCCAACGTCCAGCGTCGCCGCCCAGCGTCGTCGCCGAATATTTTCAAAGTTTGGCCCTCTTTCGCTCAATAAACTTGGTTCCTTTATGCTTCCCAGAAGCGCAGGGTCTCCAATATATCCGATGGGCTGCGATAGCCTGCACTAATCCACTAAGAAAGGCTTGTAGAGCCTCTAATCCTTGAGAGCTGACCGAGGTGCGTCCTCTCGCTTCCAAGGCCAGGTCAACTCTGACGTTGGCGCCACCCGGGGCACTCGGTGACGTCACGGCGGGCCCTGATTGGTCGCCCGCGACCTAAGTCGGCCAATCCGCGATCGGCTAGTTTCCCTTCCAAAAGGTCATATCTGCATTAGAGGATAGTAGGCATCCTTCAGTCTCGGGAGACTATGGAGTTGCGCCCTAGTTGTCAATCCTGGTGCAGCGTCTGGTGTGACTGATGAGGCCAATCCGAGAGTGGCAGTCCATCCCACACCGAGCACAAACGAAGTCCGATTCTGGTCTGTCTTCCTGGTTACCGGCTTTCCTTCTCTGTCTCTTTGCCTCCGATTCCTTGGCAAGTGACTCCTCGAACTTGGAGAGACCTCGTTGAACAGACTGCCTCCAGGCTGAACGGTCTGCAGCCAGTGTCTCCCATATAGCAAGATCGACGTCCATGGCTTTCAGGTCCCTTTTGCATACGTCTTTGTACCGTAGCTGGGGCTTGCCTGCTGGATGCTTTCCCTGCCTCAGCTCTCCGTACAGGAGATCCTTGGGGATCCTGCCGTCGCCCATTCGCACTACGTACCCGAGCCAGCGCATTCGTCTCTGTTTCAGCATTGTGTACATGCTGGTGATTCTTGCTCTCCCCAAGACGTTGTTGTTTGTCACCTTGTCCTGCCAGGTGATGTCCAAGATGTGTCTAAGGCAGCGCATGTGGTAGGCATTCAGCTGTCTTTCCTGACGGGCGCGGAGTGTCCAAGACTCACTGCCATAAAGGAGAGTGCTCAGGACACAGGATCTGTAAACCTGAATCTTAGTATACTCAGTTAGCCTATTGTTGGCCCACACTCTCTTTGTCAGTTTGGACATGGTAGTAGATGCCTTACCGATGCGTTTGTTTAGCTCCGTATCAAGAGAGAGGGAGTCAGATATTGTGGAGCCCAGGTACACGAAGTCGTGAACAACTTCCAGTTTGGAATCAGAGATGCCGATGTCAGGTGGGGAGTCCACTCCTTGTCCCATGACTTGTGTTTTCTTCAGACTGATGGTGAGTCCGAAAGCCTGAGAGGCCTCGCTGAAGTGGGTTATGAGCCGTTGGAGGTCTTCAGCTGAGTGGGCAGTGACTGCTGCGTCGTCGGCAAAGAGGAAGTCGCGCAGACACCTCAGCCGAACCTTTGTCTTGGCTCTCAGCCTGGCGAGGTTAAAGAGCTTTCCATCCGACCTGGTCCGGAGGTAAATGCCTTCCGTGGCAGATCCAAAGGCGTGCCACAGCATAACTGCGAAGAAAATCCCGAATAGGGTTGGAGCCAGTACGCAGCCCTGCTTTACTCCACTTCGGATGTCAAAGGGATCTGATGTTAGGCCATCAAAGACCACGGTGCCCCTCATGTTCTCATGGAAAGATCTGATGATGCTGAGGAGCCTGGGTGGGCATCCGATCTTGGGGAGGATCTTGAACAGGCCATCCCTGCTGACGAGGTCGAAGGCCTTCGTCAGATCTATGAAGGCTACAAAGAGTGGCTGCTTCTGTTCCCTGCATTTCTCCTGCAGTTGTCTGAGGGAAAAGACCATGTCGATGGTGGACCTGCCAGCTCTGAATCCGCATTGTGATTCTGGATAGACTCTCTCTGCAAGTACTTGGAGCCTCTTCAATGCGACTCGAGCAAACAGCTTTCCGACAATACTGAGGAGGGAGATTCCACGGTAGTTGTTGCAGTCGCCCCTGTCACCTTTATTCTTATACAGTGTGACGATGTTGGCATCCCTCATGTCCTGTGGCACCTCTCCTTCTTCCCAGCAGAGGCAGAGAATTTCATGCAGCTCCATGAGCAGGCTACCTCTGCAGCACTTCAAGGTCTCAGCAGGAATGCCATCTTTGCCAGGAGCTTTACCAGAAGCAAGGGAGTCTAGGGCATCGCTGAGTTCTTCCAGGGTCGGTTCGTTGTCGAGCTCCATTAACACAGGCAGACATTCAATGGCGCTCAGGGCGGTGACCACATTGTCCCTGGCGTATAACTCAGAGTAGTGCTCGACCCAGCGCTTCAGCTGCAGTGTCTGGTCCTGAATCACCTCGCCAGTGGCAGATTTCAGAGGAGCGGTCTTCCTCTGGATTGGGCCGAGGGCCTGCTTGATGCCGTCATACATTCCCCTTACATTGCCTGTATCCGCTGCAGTCTGTATCTGGGAGCAGAGCTGGAGCCAATAGTTGTTGGCACATCGCCTGGCGCTCTGCTGCACTTTGCAGCGGACGGCCCGAAGGATCTGTAAGTTGCGCTGACTTGGGCAGGCTTTGTAGGCTGCCAAGGCGTTTCTCTTCTCTTCGATTACAGGTGTCATCTCTTCCGAGTGAGCCTCGAACCAGTCTGCCGACCTGCTGGTCTTCTTGCCAAAGGTGGAAATGGCAGCGTTGAACACAGCGTCTCTGAAGTGCTCCCATCTTTTACAGGTAGTGACCCCGGCTGGGCCAGGGAGAGCTTCCTCGAGCACGTGTGCAAAATCTTCCACCTTGTCCTGGTTGCGGGTCATGGTGGTGTCGATGCGAGGTCTGCCCGCCTTTTTCGAGTGATGAATCTTCTTTGGTTGCATCTTGACCCTGCTACATACCAGGGAGTGATCGGTCTCACAGACAGCACTCTGGTAGCTACGCGTAATCTTGACGCTGGGTAGACTTGCACGCCTGGTAAGAATCAGGTCAAGCTGGTGCCAGTGCTTGGATCTGGGGTGTCTCCAAGATACTCGGTGTTGAGGCTTTGTGCCGAAGAACGTGTTGGTGACACAAAGACCATGAAGGCAGCAGAGTTCTAGCAGACGTTGCCCGTTCTCATTCATCCTTCCTATGCCGAATTGACCCAGGCAAGTGGGCCAAATGTTGTGCTCGGCACCCACTCTGGCGTTGAAGTCGCCGAGGATGAACAGTGGCTCCTTTACAGGGATTCTCGCTATGACTCTGTTGAGGTCATCGTAGAATTTTTCCTTTGCCTCTGCTGGAGAAGTCAGGGTTGGTGCATATGCACTAATTACATTGACTGGTCCTGTTTGGGAGTACAGTTACAGAGACAGAATTTGTTCGGTTTTCCCCATCGGTGGCATAATGTGTCCCAACAGTGCATTCCTGACGGCAAATCCCACACCATGTTCTCTGGTCTCATCTGGAGGTTTTCCTTGCCAGAAGAAAGAGAAGGTCCTCTCTCTCACAGATCCTGATCCTGGGAGCCTGGTCTCTTGGAGAGCAACAATATCCATCTGCAGCTTGCTCAGCTCCCTATCGATGATTGCTGTTTTTTCGGGGATCATTGATTTCTTGCAGGTCGTCAGAGAAACCTGGTGTCAGTGTCCTGACGTTCCATGTGCCCAGCTTTAGGGCAGTTGATATTTTCTTCTTTGGTTTGGTATTGCTTGGTGCAAAGTTGTCGGGCCGCTTGTCGGTTTTCACCCTAAACCCCACGCACCCAGTGAGGTTAACGGACCGTGGCGAGGCAACACCTTATTGGCTGGGGTTTGCCCAGCTTGAGGCGGGTGGTAGCTGCCCAGTGGGGCGCGATGACCCCTCCCACCGTCGGAAGCAACCCCTGGCGTCACACTCTTCGCCAATCGAGCAGAAGACTTAAAACCGGTAGACTGTCGCTTCCCGTGTTGGTTCGACGCTGTGAGGCGAAGCTGGAGTGTCCTCTCCAGGGCGCAAAGCCTGGGTAGGTAGATATGGAGGAGAAGCTGTTACCCATGCAGCAGGTCCCCCCTCTCCACGTTGCTGAAATTATCCAATAGAAAGGCAAATGCCAATACGCATGGTTCCAGCAACGTCGCAGGAGCTGCCAGAACGAGGTCGACGTCAACAACGAACTGCCTTAGGGGCTCCAACTCCGGATTTTTCCTCGAGGTTGACTCCTGAAGCCTTTCCCAAAAATGGGTATGGCCGCAAGGCAGCGGAGGTTTAAAATCAGGGTTTTCCTTCCCCTAGATGGGCTGCCTTCCCAGGCTATCGAGTCCCATCTACCCGGAGCAGCTGGTTTTAAGGCGCCAGAGGCACGCCCTCGCCCCTTCTCCTGTCGGTAAAAGCAGTTCCGCCGGACTTAGACTAAGCCACCCGTGCAGGCCAGGAGTTGGACTTAGTTGTCAGAGGCTATTTGAGATGAATGCCGTAAGGAGCATTTTATAGGTCATGGGAGCTCGTCCCCCATTACCACCCCCTGGCTATGACAACCCCTTGGAACCTGCATTAGGGGATACTCTTTCATTTTATAACAGGGCGCCAATTTCCCCTTACTTACAAATCATAATGTAACTTTCTCCCTTAACTGGCAGCCAGCCTGGTCGCCACATATATCAATAGACTCCCTGAACCTATAGAGAATCAGTAGGGAGAGCTGATATGACTCTTTAAGCCGGCAAACGAAAGAAATAGGAGAGGGCACCGTAACAATATATATATATATAATTATATATAATTATATATATATATATATATATATATATATATATATATATATATATATATGTAATTATTATATATATTTATATATATATATATATATATATATAACTTTAGAACACTTTCCCACCAGGAGACTCGAACCCTAGCCAGCACAGAAGCCTTCCAGCAACTGGCATAACAGGTACGCCTTAACCCGCTCCACCACCTGCTCAGACCCTTAAAAGAGATGGTAATTTCGGAGTATTTAAATACACCAAAGATCACCACCTCCCAAGAGCACTAGAGCAAGTGAGGGGTCATTTATACGTTTATTTCATCAAGTCCCTGTTAATATGGGAAGACACAGTGTCTATGCTTAAGGCACAACTCTCCTAAACACGAGAGTGAAGTATACAACTTTAGAACACTTTCCCACCAGGAGACTCGAACCCTAGCCAGCACAGAAGCCTTCCAGCAACAGGCATAACAGGTACGCCTTAACCCGCTCCACCACCTGCTCAGACCCTTAAAAGAGATGGTAATTTCGGAGTATTTAAATACACCAAAGATCACCACCTCCCAAGAACACTAGAGCAAGTAAGGGGTCATTTATACGTTTATTTCATCAAGTCCCTGTTAATATGGGAAGACACAGTGTCTATGCTTAAGGCACAACTCTCCTAAACACGAGAGTGAAGTATACAACTTTAGAACACTTTCCCACCAGGAGACTCGAACCCTAGCCAGCACAGAAGCCTTCCAGCAACTGGCATAACAGGTACGCCTTAACCCGCTCCACCACCTGCTCAGACCCTTAAAAGAGATAGAGATAGATCTCTATCTCTTAAAAGAGATAGACTCTCCTAAACACTCTCGTGTTTAGGAGAGTTGTGCCTTAAGCATAGACACTGTGTCTTCCCATATTAACAGGGACTTGATGAAATAAACGTATAAATGACCCCTCACTTGCTCTAGTGCTCTTGGGAGGTGGTGATCTTTGGTGTATTTAAATACTCCGAAATTACCATCTCTTTTAAGGGTCTGAGCAGGTGGTGGAGCGGGTTAAGGCGTACCTGTTATGCCAGTTGCTGGAAGGCTTCTGTGCTGGCTAGGGTTCGAGTCTCCTGGTGGGAAAGTGTTCTAAAGTTGTATACTTCACTCTCGTGTTTAGGAGAGTTGTGCCTTAAGCATAGACACTGTGTCTTCCCATATTAACAGGGACTTGATGAAATAAACGTATAAATGACCCCTCACTTGCTCTAGTGCTCTTGGGAGGTGGTGATCTTTGGTGTATTTAAATACTCCGAAATTACCATCTCTTTTAAGGGTCTGAGCAGGTGGTGGAGCGGGTTAAGGCGTACCTGTTATGCCAGTTGCTGGAAGGCTTCTGTGCTGGCTAGGGTTCGAGTCTCCTGGTGGGAAAGTGTTCTAAAGTTGTATACTTCACTCTCGTGTTTAGGAGAGTTGTGCCTTAAGCATAGACACTGTGTCTTCCCATATTAACAGGGACTTGATGAAATAAACATATAAATGACCCCTCACTTGCTCTAGTGCTCTTGGGAGGTGGTGATCTTTGGTGTATTTAAATACTCCGAAATTACCATCTCTTTTAGGGGGCTGAGCAGGTGGTGGAGCGGGTTAAGGCGTACCTGTTATGCCAGTTGCTGGAAGGCTTCTGTGCTGGCTAGGGTTCGAGTCTCCTGGTGGGAAAGTGTTCTAAAGTTGTATACTTCACTCTCGTGTTTAGGAGAGTTGTGCCATATATATATATATATATATATTTATATAAGTAAATATATATATATATATATATATATATATATATATATATATATATATATATATATATATATATATATATATATATATATATATATTAGTATATTTTGGTAGCAGTCTTTCCTGTAGACATATATTATTAAATATGACCGAAAAAGTAAGATTAATAATTCTAACACGAATTTTCTCAATCTTTCGTACATTTCTTTTCACTGTTGGAGGTAAATCAAAAATCAATTCTCCAAAATTCATTTTTATTTCTAGTCTGACGCGACACGAGCGCGTTTCGTAAAACTTATTACATTTTCAAAGACTTTAGTTCACAAATACACAACTGAATAGAACTTATGCATCTCCGATTTTATATCTACATTTGAGTGAGGTGGAAGGGGTGATGTGGCATTAACACAAGACAGAACAAGATGTGGCATTAATAGGGTATTAATTTCATCAACACAAGACAGAACACGAAACAATGGATATTGAATAGAAGTGTTTGTAGAAAGCCTATTGGTCCATATTTCTTGATGCTTCTTTATTGGAGCGGAGTCTTGAGGTGGGTAGAATATAGTTGTGCAATAATTGGGTGTTGATTGCTGGTGTTGACTTCTTGATGTGTAGTGCCTCGCAAACGTCAAGCCGCCTGCTATCGCTGTATCTATCGATGATTTCTGTGTTGTTTACTAGGATTTCTCTGGCGATGGTTTGGTTGTGGGAAGAGATTATATGTTCCTTAATGGAGCCCTGTTGCTTATACATCGTTAAACGCCTAGAAAGAGATGTTGTTGTCTTGCCTATATACTGGGTTTTTTGGAGCTTACAGTCCCCAAGAGGGCATTTGAAGGCATAGACGACGTTAGTCTCTTTTAAGCGTTCTGTTTTGTGTCTGGAGAGTTTCTCATGAGTAGGCTGGCCGTTTTCCTGGTTTTATAGTAAATCGTCAGTTGTATCCTCTGATTTTTGTCTGTAGGGATAACGTTTCTATTAACAATATCTTTCAGGACCCTTTCCTCCGTTTTATGAGCTGTGGAAAAGAAGTTCCTGTAAAATAGTCTAATAGGGGGTATAGGTGTTGTGTTAGTTGTCTCTTCAGAGGTTGCATGGCTTTTCACTTTCCTTCTTATGATGTCTTCGACGAAACCATTGGAGAAGCCGTTATTGACTAGGACCTGCCTTACCCTACAGAGTTCTTCGTCGACTTGCTTCCATTCTGAGCTGTGGCTCAGAGCACGGTCGACATATGCGTTAACAACACTCCTCTTGTACCTGTCTGGGCAGTCGCTGTTGGCATTTAGGCACATTCCTATGTTTGTTTCCTTAGTGTAGACTGCAGTGTGGAAACTTCCGCCCTTTTCCATGACTGTTACATCTAGAAAGGGCAGCTTCCCATCCTTTTCCATCTCGTAAGTGAAACGCAGCACGGAACTCTGCTCAAATGCCTCCTTCAGCTCCTGCAGATGTCTGACATCAGGTACCTGTGTAAAAATGTCGTCAACATACCTGCAGTATATGGCCGGTTTCAAGACCATGTCGACTAAGACTTTTTGCTCGATGGTGCCCATGTAGAAGTTTGCAAACAGGACACCTAGGGGAGAACCCATGGCGACCCCATCTACTTGCTTATACTTGTGCCCATCCATGCTCAAGAAGAGTGCCTCTTTAGTACAAGCTTGGAGTAGTTTCCTCAGAATATTTTCTGGTATGTCAAGAGGAGTACAGGCTGGATCACGATACACTCTGTCGGCTATCATTCCGATTGTCTCGTCCACAGGTACGTTGGTAAACAGCGATTCTACGTCCAACGAGGCTCTTATCCCTGTGGCCCGTGTGCCCCGCAGTAAGTCAACAAATTCCTTTGGAGACTTCAAGGTGAAGGCGCAAGGAACATAAGGAGTCAGCAGGCCGTTGAGTCGCTTCGCCAGTCTGTACGTGGGTGTGGGTATCTGGCTAATGATTGGCCGAAGTGGGTTTCCAGGCTTGTGTGTCTTGACATTTCCATACGCATATCCAGGTTTATATTCCCCAATGATCTTTGGCAGGTGGAATCCGGATTTCTTGGCGTTCACAGTTTCGATCAGTTTGTTGACCTTTGCTTTTAATTCGGCTGTAGTGTCCTTCGTTACCCTTTGGAACTTAGTTTGGTCAGAGAGTATGATGTTCATTTTCGCCAGATATTCGTCTTTTTTAAGAATGACATATATTGGCGACTTGTCACCTCTCCTGACAACTATCTCCTTGTTCTCACGAAGGCTTTTAGCTGCCGCTTTAAGCTCGGGGGACAGCATGGTGCTTCTGTAATTGCCTCGATTCTTTCCTCCTTCTGCAATAAGTTCTGCTTGTAAGGTATCTTTGGTAGTGACCTTCTTTTGTGTCTCGAGGTCGAATATGTCGTCCAACAGAATTTCCAACTCTACTTTCCGGGCCATCTCACTCGGTCTGGACATAACATGACAGTTTATGCCCAGATTTAGGAGAGTGACTTGGTCCTCAGTGAGGTTAATTCCTGCAAGGTTCAGGAAGCCATCCCTTGGTCGTGGAATTGCCATAGGTCCTCCATATAATGTTGTTAGTTTCTTGATAATCCTTGTTTCAGTGCTGAGGTGATGTTGGTCTGTGAGGATGTCGAGGTGTTGTTCAATGCGGGTACGGATACTATCGTCGATGTTGCTATTTCTCCACTCGTTTGTAGCATGAAGTAGTTGCGTTTTGTTGTCTTTGATTTCATTCTCTGCCTTGTATATCTGATCACGAAAATATTCCAGAAAATATACCAGAAAATACCAGAAAATATTCTGAGGAAACTACTCCAAGCTTGTACTAAAGAGGCACCCTTCTTGAGCCCGGATGGGCACATGTATAAGCAAGTAGATGGGGTCGCCATGGGTTCTCCCCTAGGTGTCCTGTTTGCAAACTTCTACATGGGCACCATCGAGCAAAAAGTCTTAGTCGACATGAACTTGAAACCGGCCATATACTGCAGGTATGTTGACGACATTTTTACACAGGTACCTGATGTCAGACATCTGCAGGAGCTGAAGGAGGCATTTGAGCAGAGTTCCGTGCTGCGTTTCACTTACGAGATGGAAAAGGATGGGAAGCTGCCCTTTCTAGATGTAACAGTCATGGAAAAGGGCGGAGGTTTCCACACTGCAGTCTACACTAAGGAAACAAACATAGGAATGTGCCTAAATGCCAACAGCGACTGCCCAGACAGGTACAAGAGGAGTGTTGTTAACGCATATGTCGACCGTGCTCTGAGCCACAGCTCAGAATGGAAGCAAGTCGACGAAGAACTCTGTAGGGTAAGGCAGGTCCTAGTCAATAACGGCTTCTCCAATGGTTTCGTCGAAGACATCATAAGAAGGAAAGTGAAAAGCCATGCAACCTCTGAAGAGACAACTAACACAACACCTATACCCCCTATTAGACTATTTTACAGGAACTTCTTTTCCACAGCTCATAAAACGGAGGAAAGGGTCCTGAAAGATATTGTTAATAGAAACGTTATCCCTACAGACAAAAATCAGAGGATACAACTGACGATTTACTATAAAACCAGAAAAACGGCCAGCCTACTCATGAGAAACTCTCCAGACACAAAACAGAACGCTTTAAAAGAGACTAATGTCGTCTATGCCTTCAAATGCCCTCTTGGGGACTGTAAGCTCCAAAAAACCCAGTATATAGGCAAGACAACAACATCTCTTTCTAGGCGTTTAACGATGCATAAGCAACAGGGCTCCATTAAGGAACATATAATCTCTTCCCACAACCAAACCATCGCCAGAGAAATCCTAGTAAACAACACAGAAATCATCGATAGATACAGCGATAGCAGGCGGCTTGACGTTTGCGAGGCACTACACATCAAGAAGTCAACACCAGCAATCAACAGCCAATTATTGCACAACTATATTCTACCCACCTCAAGACTCCGCTCCAATAAAGAAGCATCAAGAAATATGGACCAATAGGCTTTCTACAAACACTTCTATTCAATATCCATTGTTTCGTGTTCTGTCTTGTATTGATGAAATTAATACCCTATTAATACTCTTGTTCTGTCTTGTGTTGATGAAATTAATACCCTATTAATGCCACATCTTGTTCTGTCTTGTGTTAATGCCACATCACCCCTTCCACCTCACTCAAATGTAGATATAAACAAATCGGAGATGTGTAAGTTCTATTCAGTTGTGTATATGTAAACTAAAGTCTTTGAAAATGTAATAAGTTTTACGAAACGCGCTCAAGTGTCGCGTCAGACTAGAAATAAAAATGAATTTTGGAAAATTGATTTTTGAATCACCACCAACAGTGAAAAGAAATGTACAAAAGATAGAGAAAATTCGTGTTAGAATTATTAATCTTACTTTTCGGTCATATTTAACAATATATAAATATATATATATATATATATATATATATATATATATATATATATATATATATATATATATATATATATATATATATATATATAAACCGGCCATATACTGCAGGTATGTTGACGACATTTTTACACAGGTACCTGATGTCAGACATCTGCAGGAGCTGAAGGAGGCATTTGAGCAGAATTCCGTGCTGCGTTTCACTTACGAGATGGAAAAGGATGGGAAGCTGCCCTTTCTAGATGTAACAGTCATGGAAAAGGGCGGAGGTTTCCACACTGCAGTCTACACTAAGGAAACAAACATAGGAATGTGCCTAAATGCCAACAGCGACTGCCCAGACAGGTACAAGAGGAGTGTTGTTAACGCATATGTCGACCGTGCTCTGAGCCACAGCTCAGAATGGAAGCAAGTCGACGAAGAACTCTGTAGGGTAAGGCAGGTCCTAGTCAATAACGGCTTCTCCAATGGTTTCGTCGAAGACATCATAAGAAGGAAAGTGAAAAGCCATGCAACCTCTGAAGAGACAACTAACACAACACCTATACCCCCTATTAGACTATTTTACAGGAACTTCTTTTCCACAGCTCATAAAACGGAGGAAAGGGTCCTGAAAGATATTGTTAATAGAAACGTTATCCCTACAGACAAAAATCAGAGGATACAACTGACGATTTACTATAAAACCAGAAAAACGGCCAGCCTACTCATGAGAAACTCTCCAGACACAAAACAGAACGCTTTAAAAGAGACTAATGTCGTCTATGCCTTCAAATGCCCTCTTGGGGACTGTAAGCTCCAAAAAACCCAGTATATAGGCAAGACAACAACATCTCTTTCTAGGCGTTTAACGATGCATAAGCAACAGGGCTCCATTAAGGAACATATAATCTCTTCCCACAACCAAACCATCGCCAGAGAAATCCTAGTAAACAACACAGAAATCATCGATAGATACAGCGATAGCAGGCGGCTTGACGTTTGCGAGGCACTACACATCAAGAAGTCAACACCAGCAATCAACAGCCAATTATTGCACAACTATATTCCACCCACCTCAAGACTCCGCTCCAATAAAGAAGCATCAAGAAATATGGACCAATAGGCTTTCTACAAACACTTCTATTCAATATCCATTGTTTCGTGTTCTGTCTTGTATTGATGAAATTAATACCCTATTAATACTCTTGTTCTGTCTTGTGTTGATGAAATTAATACCCTATTAATGCCACATCTTGTTCTGTCTTGTGTTAATGCCACATCACCCCTTCCACCTCACTCAAATGTAGATATAAACAAATCGGAGATGTGTAAGTTCTATTCAGTTGTGTATATGTAAACTAAAGTCTTTGAAAATGTAATAAGTTTTACGAAACGCGCTCAAGTGTCGCGTCAGACTAGAAATAAAAATGAATTTTGGAAAATTGATTTTTGAATCACCACCAACAGTGAAAAGAAATGTACAAAAGATAGAGAAAATTCGTGTTAGAATTATTAATCTTACTTTTCGGTCATATTTAACAATATATAAATATATATATATATATATATATATATATATATATATATATATATATATATATATATATATATATATATATATATATATATATATTTATGTCGTACCTAGTAGCCAGAAAGCACTTCTCAGCCTACTATGCAAGGCCCGATTTGCCTAATAAGCCAAGTTTTCATGAATTAATGTTTTTTCGACTACCTAACGTACCTAACCTAACCTAACTTTTTCGGCTACCTAACCTAATCTAACCTAAAAAGATAGGTTAGGTTAGGTTAGGTAGGGTTGGTTAGGTTCGGTCATATATCTACGTTAATTTTAACTCCAATTAAAAAAATTGACCTCATACATAATGAAATGGGTAGGTTTATCATTTCATAAGAAAAAAATTAGAGAAAATATATTAATTCAGGAAAACTTGGCTTATTAGGCAAATCGGGTCTTGCAAAGTAGGCTGAAAAGTGCGTTCTGGCTACTAGGTACGACACACACACACATATTTTCTCTAATTTTTAATTAATCACGTGTTTATTTTCGTGATATACACACACACATATATATATATATATATATATATATATATATATATATATATATATATATATATATATATATATATATATATATATATAGTATATATATATATATATATATATATATATATATATATATATATATATATATATATATGCGAACAAGCCTGAATGGTCCCCAGGACAATATGCAACTGAAAATATGCAACTTGAGTTTTCAGTTATATATATATATATATATATATATATGCAAACAAGCCTGAATGGTCCCCAGGACTATATACAACTGAAAACTCACACCCCAGAAGTGACTCGAACCCATACTCCCAAGAGCAACGCAACTAGTATGTACAGGGACGCCTTAATCCGCTTGACCATCACGACCGGACATAAGGAAGTGATAGCCGAGGCTATTTGAACCACTTCCCCGCCGGCACTCGGATGGTAATCTTGGGCATAGCATTTTATCAAATCACCTCATTCTTTGGGGCACACGTGAGGAACACAAATGCAAACAAGCCTGAATGGTCCCCAGGACTATATACAACTGAAAACTCACACCCCAGAAGTGACTCGAACCCATACTCCCAAGAGCAACGCAACTAGTATGTACAGGGACGCCTTAATCCGCTTGACCATCACGACCGGACATAAGGAAGTGATAGCCGAGGCTATTTGAACCACTTCCCCGCCGGCACTCGGATGGTAATCTTGGGCATAGCATTTTATCAAATCACCTCATTCTTTGGGGCACACGTGAGGAACACAAATGCAAACAAGCCTGAATGGTCCCCAGGACTATATACAACTGAAAACTCACACCCCAGAAGTGACTCGAACCCATACTCCCAAGAGCAACGCAACTAGTATGTACAGGGACGCCTTAATCCGCTTGACCATCACGACCGGACATAAGGAAGTGATAGCCGAGGCTATTTGAACCACTTCCCCGCCGGCACTCGGATGGTAATCTTGGGCATAGCATTTTATCAAATCACCTCATTCTTTGGGGCACACGTGAGGAACACAAATGCAAACAAGCCTGAATGGTCCCCAGGACTATATACAACTGAAAACTCACACCCCAGAAGTGACTCGAACCCATACTCCCAAGAGCAACGCAACTAGTATGTACAGGGACGCCTTAATCCGCTTGACCATCACGACCGGACATAAGGAAGTGATAGCCGAGGCTATTTGAACCACTTCCCCGCCGGCACTCGGATGGTAATCTTGGGCATAGCATTTTATCAAATCACCTCATTCTTTGGGGCACACGTGAGGAACACAAATGCAAACAAGCCTGAATGGTCCCCAGGACTATATACAACTGAAAACTCACACCCCAGAAGTGACTCGAACCCATACTCCCAAGAGCAACGCAACTAGTATGTACAGGGACGCCTTAATCCGCTTGACCATCACGACCGGACATAAGGAAGTGATAGCCGAGGCTATTTGAACCACTTCCCCGCCGGCACTCGGATGGTAATCCTTGGGCATAGCATTTTATCAAATCACCTCATTCTTTGGGGCACACGTGAGGAACACAAATGCAAACAAGCCTGAATGGTCCCCCAGGACTATATACAACTGAAAACTCACACCCCAGAAGTGACTCGAACCCATACTCCCAAGAGCAACGCAACTAGTATGTACAGGGACGCCTTAATCCGCTTGACCATCACGACCGGACATAAGGAAGTGATAGTCGAGGCTATTTGAACCACTTCCCCGCCGGCACTCGGATGGTAATCTTGGGCATAGCATTTTATCAAATCACCTCATTCTTTGGGGCACACGTGAGGAACACAAATGCAAACAAGCCTGAATGGTCCCCAGGACTATATACAACTGAAAACTCACACCCCAGAAGTGACTCGAACCCATACTCCCAAGAGCAACGCAACTAGTATGTACAGGGACGCCTTAATCCGCTTGACCATCACGACCGGACATAAGGAAGTGATAGCCGAGGCTATTTGAACCACTTCCCCGCCGGCACTCGGATGGTAATCTTGGGCATAGCATTTTATCAAATCACCTCATTCTTTGGGGCACACGTGAGGAACACAAATGCAAACAAGCCTGAATGGTCCCCAGGACTATATACAACTGAAAACTCACACCCCAGAAGTGACTCGAACCCATACTCCCAAGAGCAACGCAACTAGTATGTACAGGGACGCCTTAATCCGCTTGACCATCACGACCGGACATAAGGAAGTGATAGCCGAGGCTATTTGAACCACTTCCCCGCCGGCACTCGGATGGTAATCTTGGGCATAGCATTTTATCAAATCACCTCATTCTTTGGGGCACACGTGAGGAACACAAATGCAAACAAGCCTGAATGGTCCCCAGGACTATATACAACTGAAAACTCACACCCAGAAGTGACTCGAACCCATACTCCCAAGAGCAACGCAACTAGTATGTACAGGGACGCCTTAATCCGCTTGACCATCACGACCGGACATAAGGAAGTGATAGCCGAGGCTATTTGAACCACTTCCCCGCCGGCACTCGGATGGTAATCTTGGGCATAGCATTTTATCAAATCACCTCATTCTTTGGGGCACACGTGAGGAACACAAATGCAAACAAGCCTGAATGGTCCCCAGGACTATATACAGCTCTTGGGAGTATGGGTTCGAGTCACTTCTGGGGTGTGAGTTTTCAGTTGTATATAGTCCTGGGGACCATTCAGGCTTGTTTGCATTTGTGTTCCTCACGTGTGCCCCAAAGAATGAGGTGATTTGATAAAATGCTATGCCCAAGATTACCATCCGAGTGCCGGCGGGGAAGTGGTTCAAATAGCCTCGGCTATCACTTCCTTATGTCCGGTCGTGATGGTCAAGCGGATTAAGGCGTCCCTGTACATACTAGTTGCGTTGCTCTTGGGAGTATGGGTTCGAGTCACTTCTGGGGTGTGAGTTTTCAGTTGTATATAGTCCTGGGGACCATTCAGGCTTGTTTGCATTTGTGTTCCTCACGTGTGCCCCAAAGAATGAGGTGATTTGATAAAATGCTATGCCCAAGATTACCATCCGAGTGCCGGCGGGGAAGTGGTTCAAATAGCCTCGGCTATCACTTCCTTATGTCCGGTCGTGATGGTCAAGCGGATTAAGGCGTCCCTGTACATACTAGTTGCGTTGCTCTTGGGAGTATGGGTTCGAGTCACTTCTGGGGTGTGAGTTTTCAGTTGTATATAGTCCTGGGGACCATTCAGGCTTGTTTGCATTTGTGTTCCTCACGTGTGCCCCAAAGAATGAGGTGATTTGATAAAATGCTATGCCCAAGATTACCATCCGAGTGCCGGCGGAGAAGTGGTTCAAATAGCCTCGGCTATCACTTCCTTATGTCCGGTCGTGATGGTCAAGCGGATTAAGGCGTCCCTGTACATACTAGTTGCGTTGCTCTTGGGAGTATGGGTTCGAGTCACTTCTGGGGTGTGAGTTTTCAGTTGTATATAGTCCTGGGGACCATTCAGGCTTGTTTGCATTTGTGTTCCTCACGTGTGCCCCAAAGAATGAGGTGATTTGATAAAATGCTATGCCCAAGATTACCATCCGAGTGCCGGCGGGGAAGTGGTTCAAATAGCCTCGGCTATCACTTCCTTATGTCCGGTCGTGATGGTCAAGCGGATTAAGGCGTCCCTGTACATACTAGTTGCGTTGCTCTTGGGAGTATGGGTTCGAGTCACTTCTGGGTGTGAGTTTTCAGTTGTATATAGTCCTGGGGACCATTCAGGCTTGTTTGCATTTGTGTTCCTCACGTGTGCCCCAAAGAATGAGGTGATTTGATAAAATGCTATGCCCAAGATTACCATCCGAGTGCCGGCGGGGAAGTGGTTCAAATAGCCTCGGCTATCACTTCCTTATGTCCGGTCGTGATGGTCAAGCGGATTAAGGCGTCCCTGTACATACTAGTTGCGTTGCTCTTGGGAGTATGGGTTCGAGTCACTTCTGGGGTGTGAGTTTTCAGTTGTATATAGTCCTGGGGACCATTCAGGCTTGTTTGCATTTGTGTTCCTCACGTGTGCCCCAAAGAATGAGGTGATTTGATAAAATGCTATGCCCAAGATTACCATCCGAGTGCCGGCGGGGAAGTGGTTCAAATAGCCTCGGCTATCACTTCCTTATGTCCGGTCGTGATGGTCAAGCGGATTAAGGCGTCCCTGTACATACTAGTTGCGTTGCTCTTGGGAGTATGGGTTCGAGTCACTTCTGGGGTGTGAGTTTTCAGTTGTATATAGTCCTGGGGACCATTCAGGGCTTGTTTGCATTTGTGTTCCTCACGTGTGCCCCAAAGAATGAGGTGATTTGATAAAATGCTATGCCCAAGATTACCATCCGAGTGCCGGCGGGGAAGTGGTTCAAATAGCCTCGGCTATCTCTTCCTTATGTCCGGTCGTGATGGTCAAGCGGATTAAGGCGTCCCTGTACATACTAGTTGCGTTGCTCTTGGGAGTATGGGTTCGAGTCACTTCTGGGGTGTGAGTTTTTCAGTTGTATATAGTCCTGGGGACCATTCAGGCTTGTTTGCATTTGTGTTCCTCACGTGTGCCCCAAAGAATGAGGTGATTTGATAAAATGCTATGCCCAAGATTACCATCCGAGTGCCGGCGGGGAAGTGGTTCAATAGCCTCGGCTATCACTTCCTTATGTCCGGTCGTGATGGTCAAGCGGATTAAGGCGTCCCTGTACATACTAGTTGCGTTGCTCTTGGGAGTATGGGTTCGAGTCACTTCTGGGGTGTGAGTTTTCAGTTGTATATAGTCCTGGGGACCATTCAGGCTTGTTTGCATTTGTGTTCCTCACGTGTGCCCCAAAGAATGAGGTGATTTGATAAAATGCTATGCCCAAGATTACCATCCGAGTGCCGGCGGGGAAGTGGTTCAAATAGCCTCGGCTATCACTTCCTTATGTCCGGTCGTGATAGTCAAGCGGATTAAGGCGTCCCTGTACATACTAGTTGCGTTGCTCTTGGGAGTATGGGTTCGAGTCACTTCTGGGGTGTGAGTTTTCAGTTATATATATATATATATATATATATATATATATATATATATATATATATATATATATATATATATATAAATAAATAAATAAATAAAATATTTTTAATATAGATAAATATATATATATAAATTATATAAATATATATATATATATATATATATATATATATATATATATATATATATATATATATATATATATGTGTGTGTATATCACGAAAATAAACACGTGATTAATTAAAAATTAGAGAAAAATATATTAATTCAGGAAAACTTGGCTTATTAGGCAAATCGGGCCATGCGTAGTAGGCTGAAAAGTGCGTTCTGGCTACTAGGTACGACATATATATATATATATATATATATATATATATATATATATATATATATATATATATATATATATATATGTCGTACCTAGTAGCCAGAACGCACTTCTCAGCCTACTATGCAAGGCCCGATTTGCCTAATAAGCCAAGTTTTCATGAATTAATTGTTTTTCGACTACCTAACCTAGCTAACCTAACCTAACCTAACTTTTTCGGCTACCTAACCTAACCTAACCTATAAAGATAGGTTAGGTTAGGTTAGGTAGGGTTGGTTAGGTTCTGTCATATATCTACGTTAATTTTAACTCAATAAAAAAAAAATTGACCTCATACATAATGAAATGGGTAGCTTTATCATTTCATAAGAAAAAAAATTGAGAAAATATGTTAATTCAGGAAAACTTGGCTTATTAGGCAAATCGGGCCTTGCATAGTAGGATGAGAAGTGCGTTCTGGCTACTAGGTACGACATATATATATATATATATATATATATATATATATATATGTCGTACCTAATAGCCAGAACGCACTTCTCATCCTACTATTCAAGGCCCGATTTGCCTAATAAGCCAAGTTTTCATGAATTAATGTTTTTTCGTCTACCTAACCTACCTAACCGAACCTAACCTAGCTTTTTTTTGGCTACCTAACCTAACCTTACCTATAAATATAGGTTAGGTTAGGTTAGGTAGGGTTGGTTAGGTTCGGTCATATATCTACGTTAATTTTAACTCCAATAAAAAAAATTGACCTCATACATAGAGAAAAGGGTTGCTTTATCATTTCATAAGAAAAAAATTATAGTAAATATATTATTTCAGGAAAACTTGGCTTATTAGGCAAATCGGGGCTTGAATAGTAGGCTGAGAAGTGAGTTCTGGCTACTAGGTACGACATATATATATATATATATATATATATATGTCGTACCTAGTAGCCAGAACTCACTTCTCAGCCTACTATGCAAGGCCCGATTTGCCTAATAAGCCAAGTTTTCATGAATTAATTGTTTTTCGACAACCTAACATACCTAACCTAACCTAACCTAACTTTTTCGTCTACCTAACCTAACCTAACCTATAAAGATAGGTTAGGTTAGGTTAGGTTGGGTTGGTTAGGTTCGGTCATATATCTACGTTAATTTCAACTCAAATAAAAAAAAATTGACCTCATACATAATGAAATGGGTAGCTTTATCATTTCATAAGAAAAAAATAGAGAAAATATATTAATTCAGGAAAATTGGCTTATTAGGCAAATCGGGCCTTGAATAGTAGGCTGAGAAGTGAGTTCTGGCTACTAGGTACGACATATATATATATATATATATATATATATATATATATATATATATTATATATATATATATATATATATATATATATGTCGTACCTAGTAGCCAGAACGCACTTCTCAGCCTACTATTCAAGGCCCGATTTGCCTAATAAGCCGAGTTTTTCCTGAATTAATATATTTTCTCTAATTTGTTTCTTATGAAATGATAAAGCTACCCATTTCATTATGTATGAGGGAAATTTTTTTATTGGAGTTAAAATTAACATAGGTATATGACCGAACCTAACCAACCCTACCTAACCTAACCTAACCTATCTTTATAGGTTAGGTTAGGTTAGGTAGCCGAAAACGTTAGGTTAGGTTAGGTTAGGTAGGATAGGTAGACGAAAAACAATTAATTCATGAAAACTTGGCTTATTAGGCAAATCGGGCCTTACATAGTAGGCTGAGAAGTGCGTTCTGGCTATTAGGTACGACATATATATATATATATATATGTCGTACCTAGTAGCCAGAACGCACTTCTCAGCCTACTATGCAAGGCTCGATTTGCCTAATAAGCCAAGTTTTCCTGAAATAATATATTTTCTCTAATTTTTTTCTTATGAAATGATAAGCTACCCATTTCAATATGTATGAGGTCAATTTTTTTTTTATTGGAGTTAAAATTAACGTAGATATATGACCGAACCTAACCAACCCTACCTAACCTAACCTAACCTATCTTTTTAGGTTAGGTTAGGTTAGGTAGCCGAAAAAGTGTTACGGTGCCCTCTCCTATTTCTTTCGTTTGCCGGCTTAAAGAGTCATATCAGCTCTCCCTACTGATTCTCTGAGGTTCAGGGAGTCTAATGATATATGTGGGCGACCAGACCGGCTGCCATTTAATGGAATGAGGTTATATTATATGTTGTAAATAAAGGAAAGTTGGCGCCCTGATATAAAATGAAACAGTATCCCCTACGGCAGATATGACCTTGTGGAAGGGGACACTATGCCAATCGCGGATTGGCCGACGTAGGTCGCGGGCGACAAATCAGGGCCCGCCATGACGTCACCGAGTGCCCCGGGCGGCGCCAACGTCAGAGTTGTACTGACCGTGGAAGCGATAGGACGCGCCTCGGTCTGCTCTCAAGGATTGGAGGCTCTGCAAGCCTTGTTCAGTGGATTGAGCTGGCCTTCGTTGCACACCATAGTTATTGGAGACCCTGCGCTTCGGGGAAGCCAAAGAGGAACCAAGTTCAGTGAGCAGAGAAGTGCCCAAACTTGGAAAATAGTCGGCGACGACGCTGGGCGGCGCCGCTGGCTGGACGTTGAGGTCTGGAAGGTGGGCGAGCAAGCTAGCTGTGACGGGGGTCACATCCACTGAGAATCTTGGAAGGACGACACTGTGCCTAGGACAAGGAGCGACGCCCTGTGGGAGAGGCGAGTGTGGGGAAAAATAGTGATTAGCTCAGCGCCCATCGATGAACCAGGATTGGGGGCAGCTGAATCTCAGGGATTGGAACGGCGACGACGCGAAGGCTTCACGACACCTGAGGACCTGTGGAACGCCCTGGATCGTCAAGGATCGACCCAAGGAAGCGTGGGAACCTCACACCATCGAGGGACAGGCGTCGTGAGCCAGGACGTAAGGTAGATCATTTTCCCTCCCATTACCCCTTGTATGAGTAGGCTAGTAGGCCACAATATTTACTTGTGTATGTGGCAGCACGACTTTATTACTTTAATAGTAGAATAGGCTGCAAAGCAGCTTGTGTCCAGGACTGTCAGAGAGGACAGTGTGTGTGGATGGCAGGACAGTGAAGAAGAGGTGCCGACGTGGTGAAGAGGCCCTCCTGTGAGAGTGTGAGACTCCGGTTTTCCTGCCCATTTGAAGGAGTGTTGGAGGTCGTGGAAGAAGAGGCTGACGATCTCCAGACTCATCATCCATATTCCATATTCATGTATTACTTGTGATTGTGTGTGTGTGTTCATGTAATTTGCGTCAGTAAATCCACACATTTTATTACTGTGTTTGAGTGCGCCTCCATTTGTGATATTTCTCTATGAGCATACATTTCTGGCTACAAACGATATATAATACACCCACTGAACTGCATTGCTGGGGTGCAGATATAATAACCCAGCTGGCGACCTTGCTAAGAGGAAGATAGAGAAGACAGGCGGGAAAGGAGTTCCTGCAACCTTTTTTTTGTCTGGCAGGCAAGACTCAGGGAGGTTATGGTTATAGGTAAGCCTGAGTCTTCCTTCACTCCCCCACGGGTCTAGGCCGGAACTGTTAACAGCAGTTTCCCCGTGGTTGACTGAAGGGCTTCCAGGGTGAATCAGTGGCACCCCTTTGTGGTGGAAGCAAAGACCTGCGGAGGTGGGCATTGTTGGTCCTATCTTGTGTGACCAAGGAGACTCCGGTGAATCCAGGGAGTCGGAGGGGCTGAGTATTTGGGCCTTTGAGCCCCTAGCAGCCGAGTGTTAGCAGAGCCCCGGACCGCCCACCCCCACGTGACAAGAGAACTGGCGACCTCGCCAGGATTCGAACCCCAGTAGCCAAGAACTGGGAACCTCGCCAGGAAGCGTGGATCAAGCTACAGTGTGGACCAAATTTCAAGACAAGTGTTGCCAGGGTACTAATACAGTGTGGCCAGTGAATTCGGTGGTACTGTTACTCAACCGGCTAAGGGACTGAAACGGTGAAATTAGTGCCTACTAACTTGTCTGTGCTGTCGTGTATGCTGATGATATAGAGATGGAAGACAAAGTAAAGAAATTTATTGACACAAGGGACGAGAGAATTTTGGAAGAGTGTACCAAGGCCCAGCTCCAACAAGTGGCAAACCACTTTGGGATCAGGTTGAGGACGACTAAGGTAGCGGAGCGAAGGATAGAGATCATGGCACAGCTCACAGCTCGAGAGGAAGCGACGGGAGAGGAGCCATCTCAAGAGGAGCCGTCCCGAGGAGAGCCGTCGCAAGGTGAACCGTCCCGACTAGGGCCTCCCCAAGCGCCTACCAGTGTGGAGAGAATTCACAGTGAACATGGGAGCAGTGGAAGGTCCAGCTGTAGTAAGAGGAGCCTGCAACTGGAAATAATGAAGATGCAACTGGAAGCCCAGCTGCGACGAGAGGAGAAGAAGCACGGCTGCAGCTGCAGCGAGAGGAACGTGCGGCTGAGCTGCAGCGAGAGGAACGTGCGGCTGAGCTGCAGCGAGAGGAACGTGCGGCTGAGCTGCAGCGAGAGGAGCGAGAAGCTCGGCTGCAGCGGAAGAAGGAGAGAGACAACTGCGACTGGAGGAGATAAGGGCAAAGAAAGAAGTCGAATTGCGTCGCGTTGAACGTGGTCTGCCCTCACTACCTGCACGGCGGGATGACCTCAAGGTAAGGGAACGTGACTTACCTACGTTCGAACCACAAGAAGCTGAGGCGTTCTTCGAACACTTTGAACGGATAGCAACTCTGAAGGAGTGGCCGGAAGATGATTGGGCTGCTCTGGTCCAGGGCAGGTTGACTGGTGAGGCCCGGGAAGCCTATAACATGCTGGACCTAGAGGAGTGTACTAGTTATGACGCGATTAAGAATGCGGTTCTCCACTCATTCCGGCTGACTCCGGAGATGTACCGGAAGCGGTTCAGAGAGTGTACAAGAGCGTCGGGAAAGACTTACGCCGAGACCGCCAGGGATATGGAACGGAAATTCCTACGATGGTTGAAGGCGGAGGAAGCGGAGTCGGTGGATGATTAAACGACTGATAGTGATGGAGAAGTTCATGTCGGTGCTCCATCCTGAGTTGCGAGTAAGGGTGAGAGAAGCAGGTATTAAGGACCTGAAGGCTGCAGCGGATCGAGCCGACATGCTGGAGGAGGCACTACATATCAGGAGGGAGGGGCCGCCCAGACACTCGCCTTACCCCAGGTCGGGAGGGAACCTTAGGAGTTCAGGAGGAGCGAGGACGGGTGGGGACTCTCCCAAGAGTAGTGTGCCCGATGAAGTAACGTGGTTCAAGAGCTCAAGAGACGCGGGGAGGAAGCCCCAAGCTGTGAGCAGTGGACCTAACTCGGGAGCAAGTGCTGCAGTCCCGGACGACGACAGGGAGTCCAAGGAGGACCCAGGGACGTCTGCAAGTGGTACCGCCAGAGTGACTAGCGAGTGGCCGCCCAGGGGAGGCAGCCGATGCTACAACTGTGGTTGAGAGGACATTATGCCCGCGAGTGTGAGGAGCACCAAAGGAATGTAGGATTAATGTTGGAAGAGGAGAGAGTGTTTGTTCACACCCCATATTATAGTGGACCCAACGTGAATGGTTGGGAAATGAAGTTGGGTGAACATCCCTTCGTTTTCGGGCCAACGTGAAGTTTGGAAAGTCAGACCCAGTGGAGGTTGCCGTGCTTCGAGATACGGGTGCTGACATAAGTATGGTGACCAGGAGTATTCTCCCCAAGGAATTTAATGATTCACCTGTGGGAGTGGTGAGGATACGCAGTGTGGGGGAGGAATACAGGTTGCCACTTCACGAAGTACAGCTGATTGCCGACTGCGGAGTCGAGAAAGCTATAGTAGCTGTAGCCCCTAAGTTACCCCTAGAGCATGTACAGATGGTGCTGGGTAATGACCTCGGAGGAGGCAGGATACAACCCGATTGGGCCAGGAGTGCCTATGTTGCAAGCAGCGGTACAACCCTGCCAGGTGAGGTATCGGTCGTTCCAGATGGTCGTGAGGAAGCCGACTTCGCCAGGGAAAACGTCGCCAGAGACGACGACAACGAGGGCGAGAGTGCAGAGAGGTCGTCGGAGGTTGTGGAAAACCCCGACGGGGACCTCCGACTAAGCCTGATGATGCGTGTGGAGGAGTGGCGAGGAGCAGCTGTACAAACGCCTGGGGCGGTGAAGAGGCTGCAGACCGCACTCCCTCCATACAGAAACGTGAATAAAGTAAGCTCAGTGGATGAGCGAACGGCAGTGAGGGGCAGAGTGGAGGACCACGACGCAGTGCACCCTATGCCGGCCAGATGAATAGTGGTAGGTGCAAGATGAACCACCGTGGTGAGGTGAGCCACAGGGAGGTGGATGAGCCCAACCACCCGAAGAAGACGTCTGCAGGGAAGAGAATCTCATGGAGGAGTGAAGATGTTCGTCGGGAACGAAGGAGCGAGTGGTATAGGAAAGGCAATACGAAGAAAGCAGGGAATAGGTACACCCAGGGTAGGCGCCAGCCTAACCAGAGGGGCATTGGGCCATCGCAAAAGCCTAGTGTGGAAGAGAGGAGCTGCTGGATGGAGTACAGGTTACAAGTGCCACTGTGAGGAGACAACGCACCTACGGGAGAAGAGGAACCGAGAAGAGAGAAGATTGGCGAAGAGGAGATCATGAGAGGAAACATGGAGTACCTGTAGGACGCAGTGGAAATGCAAGACTATCTCGGAGTGCACGACGCGGTGGAGGCGCTGCATGCACTGAATCTTACAGTGGTAACGAGCCGTGGGAGTACACCCGTAGCCACGGAGAGGGGATTTTCTTGTAGGTGTTCAGGGAACACCCATCACACCCGGTCCTATGCGAGGTGGAGATACAATGAGGCAAGTGGACTGGCGAGGTGGAACAAGCCACATCGCCAACTGGAGGAGTGAACACTTCAGGAACGGAGGGAGCAAGAGTATAGGTTGCCCTCTTGAGTGCTGCTCTTCCGAATATGACTCTTATTTTAAGGGGAGGGGTATGTTACGGTGCCCTCTCCTATTTCTTTCGTTTGCCGGCTTAAAGAGTCATATCAGCTCTCCCCTACTGATTCTCTGAGGTTCAGGGAGTCTAATGATATATGTGGCGACCAGACCGGCTGCCATTTAATGGAAGGAGGTTATATTATAGTTGTAAATAAAGGAAAATTGGCGCCCTGTTATAAAATGAAACAGTATCCCCTACGGCAGATATGACCTTGTGGAAGGGACACTATGCCGATCGCGGATTGGCCGACGTAGGTCGCGGGCGACAAATCAGGGCCCGCCATGACGTCACCGAGTGCCCCGGGCGGCGCCAACGTCAGAGTTGTACTGACCGTGGAAGCGACAGGACGCGCCTCGGTCTGCTCTCAAGATTGGAGGCTCTGCAAGCCTTGTTCAGTGGATTGAGCTGGCCTTCGTTGCCCACATAGTTATTGGAGACCCTGCGCTTCTGGGAAGCCAAAGAGGAACCAAGTTCAGTGAGCAGAGAAGTGCCCAAACTTGGAAAATAGTCGGCGACGACGCTGGGCGGCGCCGCTGGCTGGACGTTGAGGTCTGGAAGGTGGGCGAGCAAGCTAGCTGTGACTGGGGTCACATCCACTGAGAATCTTGGAAGGACGACACCGTGCCTAGGACAAGGAGCGACGCCCTGTGGGAGAGGCGAGTGTGGGGAAAAATAGTGATTAGCTCAGCGCCCATCGATGAACCAGGATTGGGGCAGCTGAATCTCAGGGATTGGAACGGCGACGACGCGAAGGCTTCACGACACCTGAGGACCTGTGGAACGCCCTGGATCGTCGAGGATCGACCCAAGGAAGCGTGGGAACCTCACACCATCGAGGGACAGGCGTCGTGAGCCAGGAGTGTAAGGTAGATCATTTTCCCTCCCATTACCCCTTGTATGAGTAGGCTAGTTAGGCCACAATATTTACTTGTGTATGTGGCAGCAAGACTTTATTACTTTAATAGTAGAATAGGCTGCAAGGCAGCTTGTGTCCAGGACTGTCAGAGAGGACAGTGTGTATGGATGGCAGGACAGTGAAGAAGAGGTGCCGACGTGGTGAAGAGGCCCTCCTGTGAGAGTGTGAGACTCCTGTCTTCCTGCCCAGTTGAAGGAGTGTTGGAGGTCGTGGAAGAAGAGGCTGACGATCTCCAGACTCATCATCCATATTCCATATTCATGTATTACTTGTGATTGTGTGTGTGTGTTCATGTAATTTGCGTCAGTAAATCCACACATTTTATTACTGTGTTTGAGTGTGCCTCCATTTGTGATATTTCTCTATGAGCATACATTTCTGGCTACAAACGATATATAATACACCCACTGAACTGCATTGCTGGGGTGCAGATATAATAACCCAGCTGGCGACCTTGCTAAGAGGAAGATAGAGAAGACAGGCGGGAAAGGAGTTCCTGCAACCTTTTTTTTGTCTGGCAGGCAAGACTCAGGGAGGTTATGGTTATAGGTAAGCCTGAGTCTTCCTTCACTCCCCCACGGGTCTAGGCCGGAACTGTTAACAGCAGTTTCCCCGTGGTTGACTGAAGGGCTTCCAGGGTGAATCAGTGGCACCCCTTTGTGGTGGAAGCAAAGACCTGCGGAGGTGGGCATTGTTGGTCCTATCTTGTGTGACCAAGGAGACTCCGGTGAATCCAGGGAGTCGGAGGGGCTGAGTATTTGGGCCTTTGAGCCCCTAGCAGCCGAGTGTTAGCAGAGCCCCGGACCGCCCACCCCCACGTGACAAAAAGTTAGGTTAGGTTTGGTTAGTAGATTAGGTAGTCGAAAAATAATTAATTCATGAAAAACTTGGCTTGTAGGCAAATCGGGCCTTGCATAGTAGGCAGAGAAGTGCGTTCTGGCTACTAGGTACGACATATATATATATATATATATATAATATATATATATATATATATATATATATATATATATATATATATATATATATATATATATATATATATATATATATATAATATATATATATTTATATATATTAAATATATTTATATTATATATAAATATATATTTATATATGACTCATTCCTCTCGATGTTTGCTGATGATGCAAAAATTATGAGAAGAATCCAGACGGATGAAGATAGACAGAGACTACAGGATGACCAGGATAAACTGGAGGAATGGTCTAGAAAATGGCTGCTAAAGTTTCAACTCGGGAAAGTGTAAGGTGATGAAATTAGGCCGAAGGGAGCAGGAGGCTGAACACAAGGTATCATCTGGGAGGGGAAATCCTGCAAGAGTCAAATAGAGAGAAGGATCTGCTGGTTGATATCACACCGAACCTGTCCCTAGAGGCCCACATCAAAAGAATATCATCAGCGGCATATGCTAGACTGGTCAACATAAGAACTGCCTTCAGAAACTTGTGTAAGGAATCTTTCAGAATCCTGTATACCACTTATGTAAGACCAATTCTGGAGTATGCAGCTCCAGCCTGGAGTACATACCTAGTTAAACACAAGACAAAGTTAGAGAAGATTCAGCGGTATGCCACCAGGCTCGTCCGGAACTGAGAGGATTGAGCTACGAGGAAAGGCTAAAGGAGCTGAACCTCACATCCCTGGAAAACAGAAGAGTAAGGGGAGACATGATAACCACCTACAAAATTCTCAGGGGAATTGACAGGGTGGACAAAGACAAACTCTTCAGCACGGGTGCGACACGAACAAGGGGACACAGGTGGAAACTTAGCACCCAGATGAGCCACAGAGACGTTAGAAAGAATTTTTTCAGTGTCAGAGTAGTTAATAAAGGGAATGCACTAGGAAGTGATGTGGTGGAGGCTGACTCCATACACAGTTTCAAATGTAGATATGATAGAGGCCCAGTAGGCTTAGGAATCTGTACACCAGTCGATTGACAGTTGAGAGGCGGGACCAAAGAGCCAAAGCTCGACCCCCGCAAGCACAATTAGGTGAGTACAGGGATCAGTCCTTGGACCTATACTGTTTTCTGATATATGTAAATGATCTTCCAGAAGGAATTGACTCGTTCCTCTCGGTGTTGCTGATGACGCGAAAATTATGAGGGGGATCAGGACAGAGGAGGATAGTATGAGGCTACAAGATGACCTAGACAAACTGAAGGAATGGTCCGACAAATGGCTACTAAAGTTCAACCCAAGTAAATGTAAGGTAATGAAACTAGGAGGAGGAACTAGGAGGCCAGTTACTGGATACCGAATGGAGATGAAGTCCTTCACGAAACGGACAGAGAGAAAGATCTGGGAGTTGATATCACGCCAAACCTGTCTCCTGAAGCCCACATCAAAAGAATAACATCAGCGGCCTATGCGAGGCTGGCTAACATCAGAACTGCTTTCAGAAACCTGTGTAAGGAATCCTTCAGAACCTTGTATACCACATATGTAAGGCCAATCCTGGAGTATGCAGATCCGCAGCATGGAGTCCGTACCTAGTCAAGCACAAACGAAGCTGGAAAAAGTTCAGAGGTATGCCACTAGGTTAGTCCCAGAACTAAGAGGCATGAGTTATGAGGACAGACTATGTGAACTGCATCTTACGTCGCTGGAAGACAGAAGAGCTAGGGGAGACATGATCACCACATACAAAATTCTCAGGGGAATTGACAGGGTGGACAAGGATGGATATTTAAAACGGATGGCACACGCACAAGGGGACACAGGTGGACGCTGAGTACCCAAATGAGCCACAGAGACGTTAGAAAGAACTTTTTCAGTGTCAGAGTAGTTAGTAAATGGAATGCATTAGGCAGTGATGTGGTGGAGGCTGACTCCATACACAGTTTCAAATGAAGATATTACAGATCCCAGTAGGCTCAGGAATCTGTACACTAGTTGATTGACAGTTGAGAGGCGGGACCAAAGAGCCAGAGCTCAACCCCGCAAACACAACTAGGTGACTGCTGCTAGGTAAGTACACACACATGAAGCAATAGACAGGAGTAAAAAACATGAAGGTATAGATAGAGATAGTTGAGAGACACGGTATCAAAGAGACGGTATCAGAGAGACGGAACGACAGAGACGGTACCAGTGAGACGGTACGAGAGAGACGGTACCAGTGAGACGGTACCAAAGAGACGGTACCAGGAAGACAGTACGAGAGAGAGACGGTACGACAGATGGTTCAAGAGAGATGGTTCACGAGAGATGGTTCCAGAGAGACAGTACGAGAGAGAGACGGTACGACAGACGGTTCAAGAGAGATGGTTCATGAGAGATGGTTCCAGAGAGACAGTACGAGAGAGAGACGGTACGAGAGAGAGGACGGTACGACAGACAGACGTGGGCAGGACCAACCCACTTTCACCTGTAAACGCCACACCTATTTCCTCTAGTGAAATAGTATAATCGCTAACAAAATACAAAATCATCTCTTACGCAACATGATGCCCACAAAGTCTCAACTTGCATTAAGCTTCATTACCGCCAGTTGGCTGTGCCTGGAGTACCTGGTGGCGTGGCACTACACCCGCGTGAACCAGGTGTACCAGGACCTGCAGCAAGCACACCGTCACACCAGCCTCGTGACCTGGCTCTGGATGGGGCTAGTTCCCTCCTGGTCTGGGGCGCCGGGAAGAAGCCTCCAGGAACCTACGTGAGCGTCCTCTGGGCGTGGTTGGCCAACCTGCCGCTGGTATGGCGGGTGGTGCCCCGGGACCTGCAGGTGCCCTGCACGGGCATGTGGTTCCCGGTCGTGTCCTCGTTCAAGCGCCTGAACCAGCTGACCCACGACGTGGCAAGCGTCTGCAGGTGCGTCGGCACAGACGTGGCGATGACCGTCGCCTACGGCGTGATTTGGTTCGGATTGTTGTTTATGTTCTCGTTATGCGAGTTCCGCACAGAACGCCGTCGGGGTCCAGATGACGACGCCGCGGGGGTCCAGGATGACGACGCCGCGGGGGTCCAGGATGACGACAGCCGCGGGGGTCCAGGATGACCGACGCCGGGGAGGTCCAGGATGACGACACCGCGGGGGTCCAGGATGACGACACCGCGGGGGGTCCAGGATGACGACGCCGCGGGGTCCAGGATGACGACACCGAGGGGTCCCAGGATGACGACGACCGCGGGGGTCCAGATGACGACACCGCGCGGGGTCCAGGATGACGACACCGCGGGGGTCCAGGATGACGACACCGCGGGGTCCAGGCTGACGACAGCCGATGGGGGGGGGGGGGAACGACACCGCGGGGGTCCAGGATGACGACAAACCGCGGGGGTCCAGGATGACGACACCGCGGGGGGTCCAGGATGACGACACCGCGGGGGTCCAGGATGACGACGCCGCGGGGGTCCAGGATGACGACACCGCGGGGTCCAGGATGACGACACCGCGGGGGTCCAGGATGACGACACCGCGGGGGTCCAGGATGACGACGCCGCGGGGGTCCAGGATGACGACACCGCGGGGGTCCAGGATGACGACGCCGCGGGGGGTCCAGGATGACGACACCGCGGGGGTCCAGGATGACGACACCGCGGGGTCCAGGATGACGCACCGCGGGGGTCCAGGATGACGACACCGCGGGGGTCCAGGATGACGACGCCGCGGGGGTCCAGGATGACGACACCGCGGGGGGTCCAGGGATGACGACACCGCGGGGGGTCCAGGATGACGACACCGCGGGGGTCCAGGATGACGACAGCCGCGGGGGTCCAGGATGACGACACCGCGGGGGTCCAGGATGACGACACCGCGGGGGTCCAGGATGACGACGCCGCGGGGGTCCAGGATGACAGCACGGGGGGTCCAAGGATGACGACACCGCGGGGGTGGAAGAGGACGACGCCGTGGGGGTGGAAGACGGACGACGCCGTGGGGTGGAAGACGGACGACGGCCGTGGTGGTGGAAGAGGACGACGCCGTGGGGGTGGAAGAGGAACGACGCCGTGGGGGTGGAAGAAGGACGACGCCGTGGGGGTGGAAGAGGACGACGCCGTGGGGGTGGAAGAGGACGACGCCGTGGGGGTGGAAGATGGACGACGCCGTGGGGGTGGAAGAGGACGACGCCGGTGGGGGTGGAAGAGGACGGACGCCGTGGAGGGTGGAAGAAGGACGACGCCGTGGAGGTGGAAGACGACGACGCCGTGGGGGTGGAAGACGGACGACGCCGTGGGGGTGGAAGACGACGACGCCGTGGGGGTGGAAGAGGACGACGCCGTGGGGTGGAAGAAGGACGACGCCGTGGGGGTGGAAGAGGACGACGCCGTGGGGGTGGAAGACGACGACGCCGTGGGGGTGGAAGGACGACGACGCCGGGGGGTGGAAGACGACGACGCCGTGGGGGTGGAAGAGGACGACGCCGTGGAGGTGGAAGAGGACGTCGCCGTGGGGGTGGAAGAGGACGACGCCGAGGGGGTGGAAGAGGACGTCGCCGTGGGGGTGGAAGAGGACGACGCCGTGGAGGTGGAAGAGGACGTCGCCGTGGGGGTGGAAGAGGACGACGCCGAGGGGGTGGAAGAGGACGACGCCGAGGGGGTGGAAGAGGACGACGCCGAGGGGGTGGAAGAGGATGACGCCGTGGAGGTGGAAGAGGACGTCGCCGTGGGGGTGGAAGACGACGACGCCGTGGGGGTGGAAGAGGACGTCGCCGTGGGGTGGAAGAGGGCGACGCCGTGGGGGTGGAAGAGGGCGACGCCGAGGGGGTGGAAGAAGACGACGCCTCTGGATTGCAAGAGAGCGACGCCGCGGGGGTGGAAGAGGACGACGCCTCTGGACTGCAAGAGAGCGACGCCGCGGGGGTGGAAGAGGACGACGCTCTGGATTGCAAGAGAGCGACGCCGCGGGGGTGGAAGAGGACGACCCTCTGGGCTGCAAGAGAGCGACGCCGAGGGGGTGGAAGAGGACGACGCCTCTGGACGCAAGAGAGCGACGCCGTGGGGGTTGAAGAGGACGACGTCCGTGGGGGGGTGGAAGAGGGCGACGCCGAGGGGGGTGGAAGAGGACGACGCTCTGGATTGCAGAGAGCGACGCCGCGGGTGTGGAAGAGGACACGCCTCTGGACTGCAAGAGAGCGACGCCGCGGGGTGGAAGAGGAACGACGCCTCTGGACTGCAAGAGAGCGACGCCGCGGGGGTGGAAGAGGACGACGCCGCGGGGGTGGAAGAGGACGACGCCGCGGGGGTGGAAGAGGACGACGCCGTGGGGCTGGAAGAGGACGACGCCGCCGTGGATGGAAGAAGTCACTTCACAACCCTCGAAGACCGTAATAGATACAAAGTTCTTGAGGTTAACCTCCGAGGTTACCCGACAGCAAAAACCCTACTTCCAACATCCTTTGGGAACTTCGGGACAAAAAGAACACCACCACCTTCCGCGCCTGCATTGTTCTTGAGAACATCAGTCTTGGTGACTCGTCTGAGTTCACACACTTCCGGAGACTGCTAAACAACCAAGATTTCCTGCAAACCCAGGTTACTATGGTTCGACAAGTATACCATAATTACGTCCACTGAATTTATTGCGTGGATAGATATGATGTTCAAAACGGCAGTTCGAAGGTGAAGAGCCATTCATCTCAGGTCACGAAGAGGGGGAAGAGCCAAAAATGACTTCGCTAGTGAATACTAAGAACCGTCTTCCCCAGCAGAAGACGAATACCGACTTGGGCGACGTGATTTTGGATGGAAAGTCGAGATTATGAGCGTTATTCTACTGCACGCGAGTTTTGTATAGGCGAGAACCATCGTTTATTATCACTCGCAAGTTCTGTAAAGGCGAGCCATCGTTTACTACCGCTCGCAAGTTTTGTAAGGCGAGCCATCGTTTACTACCGCTCGCAAGTTCTGTAAGGCGAGCCACCGTTTACTACCGCTCGCAAGTTTTGTAAAGGCGAGCCATCGTTTACTACTGCTCGCAAGTTTTGTAAAGGCGAGCCATCGTTTACTACCGCTCGCAAGTTTTGAAAAGGCGATCCATCGTTTACTACCGCTCGCAAGTTTGTAAAGGCGAGCCATCGTTTACTACCGCTCGCAAGTTTTGTAAAGGCGAGCCATCGTTTACTACCGCTCGCAAGTTTTGTTAAGGCGAGCCATCGTTTACTACTGCTCGCAAGTTTTGTAAAGGCGAGCCATCGTTTACTACCGCTCGCAAGTTTTGTAAAGGCGAGCCATCGTTTACTACCGCTCCCAAGTTTTGTTAAGACGAGCCATCGTTTACTACCGCTCGCAAGTTTTGTTAAGGCGAGCCATCGTTTACTACCGCTCGCAAGTTTTGTAAAGGCGAGCCATCGTTTACTACCGCTCGCAAGTTTTGTTAAGGCGAGCCATCGTTTACTACCGCTCGCAAGTTTTGTTAAGACGAGCCATCGTTTACTACCGGTCGCAAGTTTTGTAAAGGCGAGCCATCGTTTAGTACCGCTCGCAAGTTTTGTTAGACAAGCCATCGTTTACCTACCGCTCGCAAGTTTTGTTAAGGCGAGCCATCGTTACTACCGCTCGCAAGTTTTGTAAAGGCGAGCCATCGTTTACTACCGCTCGCAAGTACCGCTCGCAAGTACCGCTCGCAAGTTTTGTTAAGACGAGCCATCGTTACTACCAACTGCGCAAGTTTTGTAAAGGCGAGCCATCGTTTACTACCTCTCGCAAGTTTTGTTAAGACGAGCCATCGTTTACTACCACTCGCAAGTTTTGTAAAGGCGAGCCATCGTTTACTACCGCTCGCAAGTTTTGTAAAGGCGAGCCATCGTTTACTACCGCTCGCAAGTTTTGTTAAGACGAGCCATCGTTTACTACCACTCGCAAGTTTTGTAAAGGCGATCCATCGTTTACTACCGCTCGCAAGTACCAGCTCACAAGTTTTGTTAAGACTAGCCATCGTTTACTACCACTCGCAAGTTTTGTAAAGGCGAGCCATCGTTTACTACCGCTCGCAAGTTTCTGTTAAAGGCGAGCCATCGTTTAGTACCGCTCGCAAGTTTGTTAAGGCGAGCCATCGTTTTACTACCACTCGCAAGTTTTGTAAGGCGAGCCATCGTTTACTACCGCCCGCAAGTTTTTAAAGGCGAGCCATCGTTTACCTACCGCTTGCAAAGTTTTGTAAAGGCGAGCCATCGTTTACTACCGCCCGCGAGTTTTTGTAAAGGGCGAGCCATCGTTTACTACCGCTCGCAAGTTTTGTAAAGGCGAGCCATCGTTTACTACCGCTCCGCAAGTTTTGTAAAGGCGAGCCATCGTTTACTACCACTCGCAAGTTTTGTTAAGGCGAGCCATCGTTTACTACCACTCGCAAGTTTTGTAAGACGAGCCAATTGTTCACTACCGCTCGCAAGTTTTGTTAAGGCGAGCCATCGTTTACTACCGCTCGCAAGTTTTGTTAAGGCGAGCCATCCGTTTACTACCGCTCGCAAGTTTTGTTAAGGCGAGCCATCGTTTACTACCGCTCGCAAGTTTTGTTAAGGCAAGCCATCGTTTACTACCGCTCGCAAGTTTTGTTAAGACGAGCCATCGTTTACTACCGCCCACGAGTTTTGTAAAGGCGAACCATCGTTTATTACCGCTCGCAAGTTTTGTAAAGACGAGCCATCGTTATACTACCGTCCACGAGTTTTGTAAAAGGTAAGTCATCGTTATACTACTGTCCGCGAGTTTTGTAAAGACGAGTCATCGTTCATTACTGCCCGCGAGTTTTGTAAAGGCGAGCCATCGTTTATTACCGCCCGCAAGTTCTGTAAAGGCGAGCCACTGTTATACCACCGCCTGCAAGATTTGTAAAGTCGAGCCATCGTTATACTACCGCCCGCGAGATTTGTAAAGGCGAGCCATCGTTTATTACTGCTCGCAGAGTTTTGTAAAGGCGAGTGACCATTATACTATGGCCCACGAGGTTTGTAAGGTGTAAGCCACCGTTATACTACCGCCGCGCGAGTTTTGTAAAGGCGAGCCATCGTTTAATGACGCCCGAGTTTTGTAAAGGCGAGCCAATCGTTTAATACGCCCGTGAGTTTTGTAAAGGTGAGCCATCGTTTAATACCGCCCGTGAGTTTTGTAAAGGTGAGCCATCGTTTATTACCGCCTGTGAGTTTTGTAAAAGGCGAGCCATCTTTTATTACCGGCTCGCAAGTTTTGTAAAGGTGAGCCATCGTTTAATACCGCCCGCGAGTTTTTGTAAAGGCGAGCCATCGTTTAATACACCGTGAGTTTTTGTAAAGGTGAGCCTCGTTTATTACCGCTCGCAAGTTTTTGTAAAGGCGAGCCATCGTTATACTACTGTCCGCGAGTTTTGTAAAGGTGAGCCATCGTTTATTACCGCTCGCAAGTTTTGTAAAGGCGAGCCACTATTATAATACCGCCCACGAGTTTTGTAAGGGCAAGCCATTATTTATTACCGCTCGCCAAGTTTTGTAAAGTCGAGCCACCATTATACTACCGCCAGCGAATTTTGTAAAGGCGATCGATCGTTTATTACTGCTCGCAAGCTTTGTAAAGGTGAGCCATCGTTTACTACCGCTCGCAAGTTTTGCATATGGGAGTCACCGTTATACTACCGCCCACGAGTTTTGTAAGGGCGAGCCATCGTTTATTACCACCTGCGAGTTTTGTAAAGGCGAGCCATCGTTTACTACCACTCGTAAGTTTTGTAAAGGGAAGCCATCGTTTAATATCGCTTGCGGGTTCTGAAAATGCAAGCTACTGTTGTACTACCGCTCGCAAGTTTTGCATATGGGAGCCACCATTATACTATCGCCCGCGTGTTTTGTAAAGGCGAACCATTGCTATATATGGTGATGTAACACAGAAGGCCAACAGGAGAACATAGTTAGGTAAAAAATATTTTCAAGAGATAACATAAACCAAGAATAAAATTTATGGCCAGACGAAGATAATTTTGAAGGGGATGTGGGAAGAGGAGAGAGAGAGAGAGAGAGATATCCAGCCATATCGAAGATAATAGTGAGAATGGAGATTAAGAGAGATAACGACTCTCACAGAAGGAGACAGGGGCCCCTTTTCGATGAGACATATGCGATAAGATAGGATGCACTGCAATGGATCATGTAAAGCATGATGAAATTAGATAATTTAGAAAAAAAATTCTTCTGACAAATCCAATGAAATAGAAAAATTGGAAAATAAAAATAAAAATGAAAAACTTCGTAAATACGAACATATAAAAAATAGGGAGAGACATATTGCAAATGTCAATTATAATTAAGATATAAATATAATTGCTCTATTATAATAAGGAAATCACTAAAACTGCAAAAAAGTTAGCAATTAAACTTACATTTTCGTGGTTTTCAACTTTTGTCCACCATGTCTTTTATGCACCTCAAGTCATGACAATTAAGTAATCAGCTTTTGACGAAGACTGTTGCAACTACGGACAGAACCAGCGATAGTTAGGGAGAGAAGTTCGGAGACAAATTATTAACGAAAATCACTAACAAGACCCACTCGGCGGTACTACACATATAACCCCTGACTGCCTCGTGTAACTTCTTTGATAATAACTTTACCTCATCAGAGAGACACAAGTTGGAATGTAACTTTGGGAAAAATACAATCGACGAAGCTTTAACTCTCTTGTACTATTTCTAACTTGAGGGGTAACAGGTAATTATCTTTTAAAAAAAAAAAAAAAAAAAAAAAAAAAAAAAAAAAAAAAAAAAAAAAAAAAATTAAATTTCGAGGGGATGACTAGTTGCTGATATTCTTTCCTAGAATTTTCCTGTTGGTAGAGAACACTAGTACAAGTTTTATTTTTTCTGTATAGAGCAAATCAGAGTTTTAAAAATATAAATTGATATGAAATAACCCAAATATAAATCACAAATAATCAGTCACAGGTATTATTTCTTCAACCATTTGATGCCTCTTCGGGAACAATTAGTCAAAATAGCGAGGTTGAGAATTGACCACATTCCTGAAAAAAAAAATTGCCGACGTTTCGGTCCATCCTGGACGATTTTTAGGGCGTGTAATAATCCAGAACGGACCGAAGCGTCGTCAATTCTCTCATTTCCAGATGTGTGTGTGTTGGGCGTCTGACTTTAAAAACGTCTCAGTACCTGTTATTTATAAGTGCTGTTAATTCAGTCTTATTTGGTACGCAGATGTATTGACCTTGTGACCCCTTATTAGCCCAAGCTTGATATTGTGTTGGTTGTAAGGTCTGACATGCGCGAGCTGGTTATTAAGACTCATTTAATTCTCCTTGACGCTGGGTATACCTCTTGATATACCAAAAAGGTAAACCAGGAGGTATACACAACGCTCTCTCTCTCTATCTATCTATCCCACGCACGCTGTGGAACAGACACAGTGAGATTAATGGCCAACTCAGAGAGAGAGAGAGAGAGAGAGAGAAATTAATTGCCTACAGTCAAGGCTGAGCTCTCTGCGGCTCAGCTCTATGGCTGCTCGAACGAGAATGAGGAATGATTGTGGTGAAGCAGACGCCTGCAGCCAGTGATCAACCGTAGAACGTTTCATCATACGTGTTGGGGACTAATTGGTGCACGAGAAAGAATGATTTACGGCAGACGATGATAGAGAATTTCACTCTGGTTGGGTCGTTTGTCTGGCTGCTCTGGACGCGTCAAACACCATCATAAGGTGTTGACGCCTCGACGACGTGGCACTTCAACTTGTCTATGAGTGTATTGGTGTTTTAATAGCTATTACACACCAAAACACACCACGTTTGGCGGGTAAGTTTGATGTCCGATTCAAGTTCAAGAACTTCAACGTTCGAACAAGTTTTAACTCCTCCTGACAGGATGCAACAATGTTCTAATACGTCATAAAAATTTATTGGCTATGATATAGTACTAGATATTGTTAATTTTGAACAAGGAAAACTTTCGGTAACTTTGGATAAACTAACTTAAACTAGGCTATCTGGAAAAATAACTTCCGTTACAGTTTGCATTAACTAAACCCCCGGCTCTTTGGGGGTGGTATCAACGTGGTTATTGCAGCGTGGGAGTCCGCGAGCGTCAGAGTCTGTGTAACCAACATATCAAGGAGTAGAACCTCACTGTCCTATGTCAGGACAGTGAGGAGATATATAATGTCGTACCTAGTAGCCAGAACGCACTTCTCAGCCTACTATGCAAAGCCCGATTTGCCTAATAAGCCAAGTTTTCATGAATTAATTGTTTTTGACTACCTAACCTACCTAACCTAACCTAACCTAACTTTTTTGGCTACCTAACCTAACCTAACCTATAAAGATAAATTAGGTTAGGTTAGGTAGGGTTGGTTAGGTTCGGTCATATATCTACGTTAATTTTAACTCCAATAAAAAAAATTGACCTCTTACATAATGAAATGGGTAGCTTTATCATTTCATAAGAAAAAAATTAGAGAAAATATATTAATTCAGGAAAACTTGCCTTATTAGGCAAATCGGGCCTTGCATAGTAGGCCAAGAAGTGCGTTCTGGCTACTAGGTACGACATATATATATAATATATATATATATATAATATATATATATATATATATATATATATATATATATATGTCGTACCTAATAGCCAGAACGCACTTCTCAGCCTACTATTCAAGGCCCGATTTGCCTAATAAGCCAAGTTTTCATGAATTAATGTTTTTTCGTCTACCTAACCTACCTAACCTAACCTAACCTAGCTTTTTTGGCTACCTAACCTAACCTTACCTATAAATATAGGTTAGGTTAGGTTAGGTAGGGTTGGTTAGGTTCGGTCATATATCTACGTTAATTTTAACTCCAATAAAAAAAATTGACCTCATACATAGTGAAAAGGGTTGCTTTATCATTTCATAAGAAAAAAATTGTAGTTAATATATTAATTCAGGAAAACTTGGCTTATTAGGCAAATCGGGCCTTGAATAGTAGGCTGAGAAGTGAGTTCTGGCTACTAGGTACGACATATATATATATATATATATATATATATATATATATATATATATATATATATATATATAATAAATATATATTGTCGGGGTTTACTCGGATGAGCAACAGTACACTCAAGGTCACTCACCGTAGCCCTGCGGGTCTTCACTCTATCCTCGCGGCGCCACTGTACGCCAGGAGAGTATCCCAGTCAATCCCAACCGGCCTCTGATCGAGAAGGAGTGGGAACACAACTTGTTCACTTAACTGTTGTATGCCCGCCCCGTCATAGGGCTCTACTACTAACCACAAGGTCGCCAACTGGTGTTTTCGGTGTCCAGTAACACGTCAGTGGTTTTGTTGAATTGTGGTAACAGTGGCAAGGACACACTCAATAGATCTGATATCAGGCAGGTATTTGCTTCTATCACTCTCTGCTTTCAGGTATTACATAGCCACAAGAAATATGGAGGGGATGACATAAACACCAATGTATTTTGTATTTTACTTAAAACTCATTCAAAGACATCACAAGATTATATCAATAAGCAAACAGCGGTTTCAGGCGGGAGTCGCTCGTTCCCACATATAATATGAACTCACTAAGCTGGCAACGCTCCCCCTCTCGTCAATGTCAAAATCAGCTGAGCGACTACCCCCGCACGAATGTTACTTTATCTGTTTGCTTGGCGTGACACGCCAACTTCTTTAAGTTCTCAAAGATCACTAGAAGTTCGAACACACAATATTTGCGACAACAGCACGTAAATACTTCGCTACACTGATCTTGGGCTCAATCAAACATTTCTATATTAAATGTGACAATAATTCACTGTCATGGTATTACACACTGCCCTTCGTTTAATGATAACTTATAAAGTATATATCACTGGAGTTCTCAGTAATTCCTTCCGTGGGCGATAACACAATTAATCACTGCACACATGAATGATTATTCAATACACGAGCATAGACATATATATATAATATATAGATGAGTCAGACATCAATAATGGTAATAACATAGTTACTGGGCACATAGCCTAACTCCCAACACTGGCATAATTATATATATATATATATTCTCTCACTATATGATCACATTAAAGTCTCATGAAAGACATTCTCAACACAGTAAATTCATCAATTTCTCCGGGTGCTTGCATACACCAATAATAATCATAAATATCATGAGTACTCTTTATAGTACCACTCTGCACACTGGTGCCTTACTGTGACATAGGTGAGGCTTGCTCACGACATACAAAATACTCAGGCTAAATAATGTAGCTGACTAAGGGGGAATTGGGAGGGAAACTAGAATCACCTACTTCCACCTATCCTCTGATGAGAGTTGAGTTGTAGCTCCTGGTCCTGGCTCCTGCCTCGTGTAGGGACGCCCCCACACACACTGTCGTGTGTGTGGGGGCGTCCCACATATATATATATA
>NW_027189135.1:2641748-2654248 GCF_040958095.1 Procambarus clarkii
AGAAACGCTTTGCGTAATAGTGGCTTTAGGCACTGTATGTACTAGCTCTATCTATAAATTCATTAATATCTGTATCACCGCTTGTATGTATGTACTTTACCTAAATAAACATTTGAATTTGAATTTTGAATTTGAATTTTGAATTTGAATTTTGAATTTGAATTTTGAATTTGAATTTTGAATTTGAATTTTGAATTTGAATTTTGAATTTGAATTTTGAATTTGAATTTTGAATTTGAATTTACAGTAGTTAATGTCCTGAATCATAATTCCTGTTACTCTGACCCTTTTGCATGAGAATACTTTGTCTGTCTTATGTATATGTATGTGTGTATATGAGTATGTTTTTGTCATTATGGGACCGATGGTTGTAACTTATAATTACTGAATAGCATAATAAGCCAACAATGCGGCTAATTAGCACACCGCAAGATTTGATGGTTTGAATAATTTTCAAAATATTCAGACAAAGAAAATATTATGTACACCTATTTAGACAATATTGATCCTCAGTTACAACGAGTCATTTGAACTACAAACTGTGTAGTTTGGAATTTGAACTACCTCACCCACCTTCTTGAAGTTATTTTGAGATGATTTTGGGGCTCAGCGACCCCGCGGCCCGGTCCTCGACCAGACCTATTTTCTTCCCCCCACCCCCCCTCCCTCTCAGGAAGCAGCTCGTAGCAGCTGTCTAACTCCCAGGTACCTATTTACTGCTAGCTGAACAGACGCATCAGGGGTGAAAGAAACTCTTCCCATTTGTTTCCGCCTCTACTGGGGACTTGACCCGGAATCTCAGGACTACGAATCCGAAGCGCTGTCCACTCAGCTGCCCTGGATCAAACGAAAGGCAAGATAAACTTACCTTATCAATGCCATAATGGTGTCCTTTGAAGGCTTCTTAAACACCTACCTGTAATGACACAAAGACATATTATACAATTGCTCTGATAAAATAAGTGTTTACATTGCAGTCATCGTGCAACAAATCTCTCTTTTACAATCATAATGTGATTACATGACTGGTCACATTCAATTCCATATATCTGTGCATATATTGTAATGTCCGTGGTTTATGCCAGAAACGTAAACATACACAATATATATATATATATATATATATATATATATATATATATTATATATATATATATATATATATATATATTATATATATTTATATATATATATGTATATGTGTGTGTGTATGTATTTACTATTTGTATTTGCAGAATCGAGCTATAAGCTCTTGGAACCCAAATATATGTATGTACATGTATACATATGTATGAATGTATATGTATATGTATACATACGTGATATGTATGTGTATATGCATATGAATATATGTATATGTATGTATGTAGGTTGTACAGAAAAGGAGCGCAGGTGAGTGATACTTAAAGGAGACTTGTGTACCTTGTCGTGCAGGATGGGGCAGGACACCACAGCTTGCTAGGTCAGCCGAGGGCCACACTTAAGACCCCCCAACTCTCACAGTTGTATTTACACCTCTTAAACGTAAGAGGAGCAACGTTGAACGAACTGCAAGATCTCCCACAGCAACAAACGATTGTCTTATTAGAGTCATGTACAGAAGTAGCAAGGTTCTCGGTGTTCCTCACGTATTCCTATACTCATCACGCGCTAAGAAATATCACACTAAGACGTTATAGCTTCCCGTCCCGGCTAGAATGTGAACGACCACGTAGGGGAGTCCCCGCTCGCCTGGGGATACTCACCAATCGGTAACAACTTAGGAGCGATTGTTTAACTCGCGGCCCGTACACAGGTCGCAGCTCAACTAGTGCTGACGGCTCACTGAAGCAATCGAGGGTTCAGGATTTCTCGACTCGGGGGTTCGAATATAACCCGCTTCATAAACACCGAGTTACGGTGTGTAGCTTCGTGACAACCTGGTCTGGTCAATGAAGGTTAAATGCTCGTTTATCTGGCGACTGAAATTCGTTGTTGACGAATGGAAAATGGTTCCATTTACGAATGGAAAATGGAATGCTTCGCTGCCGAGTTCTGTTCGAATTGCAACTTTGTAAATGCTTCATCACACGAGCTGTGAATGCGGCTATTTGCTAACGGAACTTAACACCTAAACCGGACTTACGCTTAAACAGGCCCAATGTGCTAATATATAATAATGGTAATTTATATTTAGGAAAATACATGTTTTTAATACTTATTACATATTAACACGTGAATGTGTCAATCATCCAGCGGTTGACCATAGAGACAAATGAACCAATTTTAACATGATGTTTATTCAAAATAGGAATTGTCTCAAATATAAATTAATATTATTATATTAACATGTTGTGCATATTTAGGCATAGGTTAGGTGTTTAGGTTCTGTTGGCGATTATTTGTATTTGTAGTACATGGTTGAAGCATTTACAGCGTTGTGGTTCGAACACAAGTCGTCTGCGAAGCCTATGTTCTAGAAGTGTTCGGACGTCAACAGTCGTGAGTCGTGTGTAAACTGTTTTTCATTCATTAACAGAGGGCTTGGCGGGTGGGTTGAATGGACTTTGGCTTTTGTTTATAAGGACTGACTGCATATATAGCCAAGTCTCCTTATAATGTACAATGCCTATGTATAGCTATGCAGTATGCATTCCTACCGCTATGTATTCCTCTTCCACATACAATACTTTGCCGTCCATGTATATTCCTTGAATTATTTTTTATATATATATATATATATATATATATATATATATATATATATATATATATATAGATATATATATATATATATATATTATATATTATATATATATTATAATATATATATATTTATATATATATATATATATATATATATATATATATATCTCGTTCGCATTCAGCCCCTTTCTCCGAGTTACTGTGTAGCCAGATTAGTTAAAATAGTCATTTTCTCCAATTTGCCTGATTAGTTGATCGAGTGTCTTTATTTGTGTTGCCTGATCACTAATCCCTGCCCCTTCAATTGTCTTGCCTGATCACTAATCCCTGCCCCTTCAATTGTCTTGCCTGATCACTAATCCCTGCCCCTTCAATTGTCTTGCCTGATCACAAATCCCTGCCCCTTCAATTGTCTTGCCTGATCACTAATCCCTGCCCCTTCAATTGTCTTGCCTGATCACTAATCCCTGCCCCTTCAATTGTCTTGCCTGATCACTAATCCCTGCCCCTTCAATTGTCTTGGCTGATCACTAATCCCTGCCCCTTCAATTTGTCGCTTGATCACTAAACGCTGCCCCCCTTCTTTTGCATAGCCTATTGTCCACTTCACCCAACACGGCTCCTCGCCCGCTTCAACAGCCCTTACACAACAGCCCTGCATCCCAGCAGCTCTCCAGGGGCGTAGAAGTGCCAGCTGAGGGCTTCAGGGGCCCAGGGACCGACAAGGGGAAACTCCTGCTCAATTTGTTTAACTTGGACGAGAGTTTTAGAAAAATGTTAGGAAGGGAGAGGTGGGCAGAGAGAAGGAGAGGAGGAGGGGAAAGGAGAAATTGAAGAGAAGTGGAAAGAGGCTGAGGAGAAGAGGGTGAGAGGAGGAGAAGAAAAGAGGAGATGGGAGTATGGGGGATACTAGTAAGGCAAAGTGAGGCTTTGGTGAAAAGGGAAGTGAAACAATGGGCTGGAAATAGAACAAGAGGGACAAGGAGATAATGGAGAAGAGTAAGGAATGAAGTGCAAAAGAAGGAAGGAGGGGTATAGATCAGAGGGGGGGAAAGAGAGGGGAAGCCAAGGTAGGAAGAGAAGAAAGGGTTGAGCTGGATAGGGCGGACGGTGCCTATTAAAAAAACTGAAGATTCAAAATTAAAAACAAAATTACAATTGATATTTTTAGTTAGGCTATAGCACACACACACACACACACACACACACACACACACACACACACACACACACACACACACACACACACACACACACACACACACACTATCAGGGGGCCCTGAAAGCTGAGTGGACAGCGCTCTGGACTCATAATCCTAGGGTCCGGATTCGATCCCCAATAATGGCAGAAACAAAATGGGCAGAGTTTCTTTCACCCTGATGTTACCTAGCAGTAAATAGGTACCTGGGAGTTAGACAGCTGTTACGGGCTGTATGTGTATGTGTGTGTGTGTGTGTGTGTAGTGTGTGTGTGTGAGTGAATGTGTGTGTGAAAAATATATAGTAAATAACGATAAAGAAAAAAAAACAGATCAGGATTCTTCACATTAAACAAACAATGGTTAGAAAGGCGGGGTCCAAGAGCTATCACCTCGATTCTGCACGCACAAACGGTAAACATTAATAGTCAAACACGCACGCATTCAAGCACACAGAACAGATACAATCTCTCTCTCTCCCTCTCTCTCTCTCTCTCCCTCTCTCTCTCTCTCTCTCTGACAATAAATCTCTCCTCCCTTCCGCTTCCTCTGGACACTAATCCCCAGAGTTATCCCCACCGCCTGCAGAATATCAATTGAATCCTCCTCAAACATTTGGAGCGAGAAAACTGGTCTTTGAAACCCCTAGCACCAATTGGGGTGTGTAATCCATATGAATATTGACTCTCACGGTTCGAACCCCAGCTCGAAACAAAGGCGAATGAAATGCAGCCCGTCCTCCAAACAAAGATCCAAAAGTGATTCCATCCACCCGCCAACCCCCCTGTTTATGAATGAAAAGCGGTTTACACACGACTCACAACTGATTTCGTTCGAACACTTCCGGAACAAGTGCTTCACTGACGAGTTTTGTTCGAACCACAACGCTATAAATGCTTCACCCACGTACTACAAATACAAATAATCGCCAACAGAACCTAAACACCTGACCTAACCTATCCTATGCTTATATATACACAATATGAAAACATATTATAATATTAATTTTTACTTGAGAAAATTCCCGTTTTGAATGAACAGGATGTTAAAATTTATGAATGCGTTTGTGGGGTCGACCGCTGAATGTAATGGACTTGAGTCGAGGACGCGTTGATGAAATGTGGCCCCATCCAACTTCTCCAGTTAGTATCGTAGAGTGAAATGGAGATTAGAAAAGAGGGTGAAAGGGGGGTTTATAGGGAGGGAGGAGAAGGGAGAGTAAGAGAAGGGCAGAGAGAGAGAGAGAGGCAAACGTATGGTGGCGTTGCTAGCCCAATCGTCTCTGACGCCCGTGGCGGGGTAAATTTGCATGGAAGGGTAATATTGTATCAGCATTTGGCAAGAGATTCTCTATCTACATATGAGAGAGAGACGGTGAGGGGGCGGGACAGGGAGGGAGATGGGTTATGGAATGGGTGACTAAACAGGGGAGACGTAGGAATGGGGGAGTAATTGTTTTGGGGGAGTGATTGTTTTGTGAGGGAGTTAGGTGACTGGTGGAGTTTTAAAAAGTGGAATATGGGCTCAAATCTCAGGAATCTCTTGGTGGGAAACTTGTACAGATTCCATCAAAGGGTGAAAACAACAAATGAGGAAAAAAGGGACAGAAGGATGAAGCATAATATTAAAGAAGGGGAATAGGTAATAAAAGAAAAGGTGGGAAAAGGAAGGAGATGTTTAGTGGATTCAGTCAATTGTAAACAATGACTAATTATTCTACTTTCCCTATTCTCAACCATGATAAGATATACGAGACAGAGAGAGAGAGAGAGAGAGAGAGAGAGAGAGAGAGAGACAGAGAGACAGACAAACAGAGAAATAAGAGTTAAGAGAGCAGGCAGCAGTGCCGCGCAGTGATACACAAGACACGGGGACCCGATTAGTCTCGCCCCATTAGCCAATGGAAGCCCAAAGTTCTGGCGTGCCCTTTCCTCCCACTCCCACAGTAATGTATGGTGCAGCATCATTACACTAGAACACACACACACACACACACACACACACACACACACACACACACACCACACACACACACACCACACACACACACACACACACACACACACACAAAAGTGATGCTGTGTAGGCCGACTCCATACACCAAATGTAGATATGATAGAGCCCAGTAGGCTCAGGAACCTGTACACCAGTTGATTGAAAGTTGAGAGGCGGGACCAAAGAGCCAGAGCTCAATCCCTGCAAGCACAAATAGCTGAGCACAAATAGGCGAGTACACACACACACGTAATCTTTTTACATAAACGCAAACATGCGTTCACTTACAAGGAAATATGTTTATGATAAAAACGAAGGAGGAAATTTAAGTCCCCTCCCTCCTAAGTTCAATGAATAAAACAACCAGCGAGTGGAATAGGGTGGAATAGGGTGATCCAACAGCAAATGCTATATCCTATAAACCCAAATAGGTGAGAACACCCCAATTATATATAAAACTAAAGCCACGAGTTGGGACTTAACAGCAAACTGTCGCTTCCCCCTGTAAACAATGTTGAATGAAAACATCTAGGTAAGCACACCGATATTTTACACATCTGTAAATGTATTCATGCAAGAATTCACACAAAATAAATATGTAAACAAAATAATACCGCTAGTAAAATTCCAGAATTAAAAATGCCGCTTGTAACTCTTGACAGCGGTTTGAAATTTACCTAAAAGCATTAAAGTTGCGAAGCATTAAAAAAGCTGGGCCCCTTTTTTTTTCTCTCTATCTCTTCATTCTCGGAGTTGCAGTATAAATGTTGAAAGCAAAAGCGCGGCAACTGGGTGCCAGTTATGGCTAGGAGGTGCTGTTGGCTAGGACACATGTCTAGGAACGTTGGCTAGGCCATATGGCTAAGAGGGAGTAGGCTAAGACATATAATTAGAAATATTACCTAAGATCTAAGATATTACCTAATATTACCTAAGCAGTAAAATAGGTACCTGGGTGTTAGTCAGCTGTCACGGGCTGCTTCCTGGGGGTGGAGGCCTGGTCGAGGACCGGACCGCGGGGACACTAAAAAGCCCCGAAATCATCTCAAGATAACCTCAAGATATGAGGTGGTGTAGCTAAGACTAGTGGCTCAAATCGTGGCTAGGTGTCGTGGCAAGAGATGCTAGCCTTAACTATTGCTTGGACTAGTGGCTAGGTGTTCTGGCCTTCCCTTAAGGCCAGAAACTCGTGGATAGATTAAAACTGAATAACGATTTCTTCAAGAGCAACAAACATACATGAAATCAGTCAGAAGGAAATAAGATTAATGGATACACACAAAACTAGTGAAAAACACTAATGGATAAAGGGGACAAAAGAAACCTAATAATATGGAGAGAGAGAGAGAGAGAGAGGGAGGGAGGAAAAGGAAATAAAATATGGAGGAATAAATGATTAAAAACATGTTCCAAGAGGATGTTTTTAAGTGGAAATGTTATATTTTGAGTTCTAAAGATAAATAGCAGAGAGAGAGAGAGAGATAGAGAGAGTCAAGGTTCTTTCCTTAAATCTCTCTCTCTCTCTTTCTCTCTCTGTCTCTCTCTCTCTCTCTCTCTCTCTCTCTCTCTCTCTCTCTCTCTCTCTCTCTCTCTCCTCTCTCTCTCTCTCTCTCTCTCTCTCTCTCTCTCTCTTTCTCTTCTCTCTCTCTCTCTCTCTTCTCTCTCTCTCTCTCTCTCTCTCTCTCCTCTCTCTTTCCTCTCTCTCTCTCTCTCTCTCTCTCTCTCTCTCTCTCTCTCTCTCTCTCTCTCTCTTTCTCTCTCTCTCTCTCTCTCTCTCTCTTCTCTCTCCTCTCTCTCTCTCTCTCTCTCTCTCTCTCTCTCTCTTCTCTCTCCTCTCTCTCTCTCTCTCTCTCTCTCATCCAAGTACATTTACTGGAGTTCCCTTCCTTGAATATTCCACGTACCAGCTGTAACTAGAGAATCGTGAGCCCAAATGGGTGCTGTCGTTGCTGCTCTGTTCTTGCTATTTTTGCTGCTCCTCTGTTGTTCCCGTTGTCGCTCCTGTTGCTGCTGTTACTGGTACTTAAATCTTCTAATCGGCAAAGATACCATCAAATTGAGGGAGGAGCAAGGAAGGGGAGGGAGTGAAGGACGTAAGGATCAAGCAAAAGAGAGAAGGAGAGAGGAAGTGGAATAGGTATTACAATAGGAAGGAAGGGAAGGAGATGGAAGGGGAGAGGGGGGGTTAGCAATGTATGGATGGAATATATAGAGGTTTGAGTCAACTGTAAATGACTTTGCTGCTGTTGATGCTCCGTGAGTGACATCATACAACACCCTATATACGCACAGATACGTAGCACCCAAATACAACCCACAAATACAACACATACAGCTACAACACACAACCCAAATACAATTCCCCTACAAACATGGAGTTTTACAAATTTCTAAGTATTCAGACCATAACTTTCCTGAATTATACACAAATTATTTGATTAGTTATTGACTGATTGGCCATTAATTAATTGTTTAATAACTGACTGATCGCCCAATAATTAAAGGACTAAATGGCCATTGGTAAATAGATAGATTGGGCAGTGATTGTTTAACCATTAATTTATTTGATTCATTAACTATTGATTGGGTTTGAGGATTAATTGACTCGGGTACATGTTAAATATGTTAATGAATTTCGATACCTTTCGTTAGTAGATGTTAACCACCTTCTATTAAACCCATACAGTACCGAAATCTACTCAGTTACTACATCTACTACTAAATCTACTCTACTACGGTTCATCCAGTACTCAATTCCACTCAACACGTCAAAAATTATCATAATTGACGTAATTCCACCCATCAAACGCAACCACAATTTTTTATAGTCATTTATACGTTATTTATGCCTTTCACCGACGTACAATAACAAGGTAATTGCATCGTTCCGTCGTCCGAATAACGACGTTGAATTTTTTTTTTTCGTGGATGCGTCAATTTCGTGGCGATTTTAGTGTCATTAAATCACCTGGATTTCGACGCTGTGGTCGATAGGATTAAAATCACGCCGAATTATATAGATGCGTTCACTTCTACATAGATGTGAACTCAACTCAGATGGATTTACAGTCAATTTGGAAAGAACAATAGAATGGAAGTGGAGACAGATAGATATTGGGCACATTGAGAGATATTGAGTACATAGATAGATATTTGGGGACATAGATGGATACTGGAGACATACATAAATACTGGAGACATAGATACTGGAGACATAGATAGATACTGGAGACATACATGAATACTGGAGACATAGATAGAAATGGCCATTAATTATTTATTTTGGGACATAGATGAAAAACAGTGATATCAGGAATAATTTCAACGGAGTCAGAATCGCAATCGCAAGCAAGTATTAATAAGATGCAAAGCTGGGGCGCAAGAGCTGACGCCCGACCCTTACAAGCACATCCAGGTGAGTATACGTCGTTGAGTACATATTTACATAAGAGTATCTGGCTGAGGAGAATGAATACGAAGAGATAAAACACAATTCAGCTTCCGTGTGTGTGTGTGTGTGTATACTCACCTAGTTGTATTCACCTAGATGTGCTTGCGGGGGTTGAGCTCTGGCTCTTTGGTCCCGCCTCTCAACCGTCAATCAACTGGTGTACAGGTTCCTGAGTCTACTGGGCTCTGTCATATCTACGTTTGAAACTGTGTATGGAGTCAGCCTCCACCACATCACTGCCTAGTGCATTCCACTTGTTAACTACTCTGACACTGACAATTGTGTGTGTGTGTGTATGTGTGTGTGTGTGTGTGTGTGTGTGTGTGTGTGTGTGGTGTGTGTGTGTGTGTGTGTGTGTGTGTGTGTGTGTGTGTGTGTGTGTGTGTTGATCCTTGGATACACATTCTCCCTTCACACACACATTCGCATGTTCCATTGCCTTGTATGGAGCGTGTCCGCATGATCTAATTCCCTATACATTCTTCCCACAATACACTGACTCTCCCCCGATCACTCACACATACACACGGCCGCCATTCATACCTTATACACCTCCACATGCCCTTCATATACATACACACAATCTCCCCCGACGACACAAACTCATTCTCTTTTCCACACACACATACACACACCTTCTCTCTCACCTTCTCTCACAGCGGTATGCCACCAGGCTCGTCCCGGAACTGAGAGGATTGAGCTACGAGGAAAGGCTAAAGGAGCTGACCTCACATCCCTGGAAAACAGAAGAGTAAGGGGAGACATGATAACCACCTACAAAATTCTCAGGGGAATTGACAGGGTGGACAAAGACAAACTCTTCAGCACGGGTGGGACACGAACAAGGGGACACAGGTGGAAACTTAGTACCCAGATGAGCCACAGAGACGTTAGAAAGAATTTTTTCAGTGTCAGAGTAGTTAATAAATGGAATGCACTAGGAAGTGATGTGGTGGAGGCTGACTCCATACACAGTTTCAAATGTAGATATGATAGAGCCCAGTAGGCTCAGGAATCTGTACACCAGTTGATTGACAGTTGAGAGGCGGGACCAAAGAGCCAAAGCTCAACCCCCGCAAGCACAATTAGGTGAGTACAATTAGGTGAGTACATTCCCTTTCACCAGCCGTTCCACACACACTCTTTCCCATAATCACCCTTTCCCAACAAACACACTCTCTTTCCTTCTCCCCCCCCTTATACACACACACACACACACACACACACACACACACACACACACACACACACACACCTTCCTCTAAGCATACATCACAAACCACGAGCTCTGGGCAAATTCCAGAATTATTCCTACCTCGCGAACTGTGAGATTTAGCTTTAAATATCGTCTGTAAACTCGAAAAAGGAATAATAATACAATAAAAGAAGGACTTCACTGCATTAACATATAGATTTCACCTACGCACCTCACGGTAGGTTTTCAAGCTTGGAAGAGCGACGTTAGGTATATAAAAAAAGGGAGGGGAAAAAAAGCCTTTCTCAAATCCTTTGTGCCTTTTGTACATTAATAGCACGCTTGTCTGTTTACGTGTCGGTCTCCTTGGTGTGCCTGCCGATGGGATTGGGCATCTCTACGTCATGCTGAGAGAAAAAGCATTAAAAAGTACCCTAGACTTACTTTTTTTTTGGGGGGGGGGGAATTAAATTGGATTGTTGTTCATCTTCTAGAGTTATTGTTCTACTTTGACCCTGCAAGCCTCGAGTACCCAACCACACACTCTCACACACACACACACACACACACACACACACACACACACACACACACACACACACACACACACACACACACACACACACACACACACACACACATAAGGCAGCACACAAGGCAGTTAACACTATAATTGAGAGGGCAGCCTCTGCTGCCTGTAGAAATAGATCCCACCTGCTCATCATGGGCGACTTCAATCACGGAAAGATTGACTGGGAGAACAAGGAACCGCATGGAGGCGAGGATACGTGGAGAGCCAAACTATTGGAGGTGGTGACAAGCAACTTTTTAACCCAGCATGTCGGAGAACCCACAAGGATGCGAGGCAATGACGAACCAGCGAGACTCGACCTAGTCTTCACTCTGAACGACTCCGACATAAGAGAAATCGGTTTTGAGGACCCAGTAGGAATGAGCGACCACAGTGTACTGGTGTTTGAGTACCTGATTGAAGAAGGGTTATTGAACTCGAGGAGGGATACCGAAACCAAAAGGTTAGCATACCGAAAGGGAAACTATGAGCGGATAAGAAAATTCCTAACAGATATAGCATGGGAAACAGAGCTCAGGGGAAAGACGGCCCAAGATATGATGGAATACATCACGCAGAAGTGCAAGGACGCAGCAAACAAGTTTGTCCCAGTCCAAAAGGAAAACAGAGAAATGAAGATGAGAAACCCATGGTTTAATCAAAGATGTAGGCTAGCTAAGCAGCAAAGTAAAAGGGCATGGAGAAACTATAGGAATAACAGGACACTGGAGAGCAGAGAAAGATACCAGAATGCCAGGAATGAATATGTCAGGATGAGAAGAGAGCAGAAAGACAATACGAAAATGACATCGCAAGCAAGGCAAAGACTCAGCCTAAATTGTTGCATAGCCACATTAGGAGAAAAACAACAGTAAAGGAACAGGTTATGAGATTAAGGATAGGGGCGGAAGGATTCACTACAAATGACAAGGAAGTGTGTGAGGAATTGAATAAGAAATTCCAGGAGGTCTTCACCTTAGAGCAAGGAGAAATTCCAGAGGTAAGTGAGGGAATAGCTAACCAGGAACCACTGGAAGAGTTTGGGATTACCAGTGGGGAAGTAAGGAAGTGTTTACTAGAGTTGGACGTGACGAAGGCTATAGGCCCAGATGGAATCTCCCCTTGGGTTCTAAAGGAAGGAGCAAGAGAACTGAGCCTACCACTCTCCATAGTGTATAACAAATCACTGGCAACAGGGGAACTGCCAGATATTTGGAAAGCAGCTAACGTAGTCCCGATATACAAGAAAGGGGATAGACAGGAGGCACTGAACTACAGGCCAGTGTCCCTAACCTGCATACCATGCAAGCTGATGGAGAAGATTGTGCGAAAAAAACTAGTGGAGCATCTGGAGCGAAGGAACTTTGTAACACAGAATCAACATGGGTTCAGGGATGGCAGGTC
>NW_027189135.1:2661748-2666748 GCF_040958095.1 Procambarus clarkii
AACAGGAGAATACATAGCCACATAAACAGGAGAATACATAGCCACATAAACAGGAGAATACATAGCCACATAAACAGGAGAATACATAGCCACAAAAACAGGAGGATACATAGCCACATAAACAGGAGAATACATAGCCACATAAACAGGAGAATACATAGCCACATAAACAGGAGAATACATAGCCACATAAACAGGAGAATACATAGCCACATAAACTGGAGAATACATAGCCACAAAAACAGGAGGATACATAGCCACATAAACAGGAGAATACATAGCCACATAAACAGGAGCATCTCTGTAAATGTATATGTGATCTAACCTCTTAAAGGACAAGGGGCTAGATTCACGAAGCAGTTACGCAAGTACTTACGAACGTGTACATCTTTCCTCAATCTTTGACGGCTTTGGTTACATTTATTAAACAGTTTACAAGCATGAAAACTTGCCAATCAACTGTTGTTATTGTTATAAACAGCCTCCTGGTGCTTCGGAGCTCATTAACTGTTTAATAATTGTAAACAAAGCCTCCAAAGATTGAGAAAAGATGTACAGGTTCGTAAGTGCTTGCGTAAGTGCTTTCGTGTATCTGGCCCAAGGAGGCCACACAAGGAATCATAAGACTGACCGAAGTATGACACCAGAGGGCCAGCATATGGCCAGCATATTGGCTAAATATTGTATACTGGCAATATGTCCGGTTATACTTCAGCAACTTAGACCAAGATCATTTCAGAGCGCCATGTACATCCTTTCTGACACCCACTATTGAGTATGCTGCACCAGCATGGTACACCAACCTAAGAAAACACTCGAAAAATAAAATAGAAACGGTCCAAAAACATGCAAGAATGCTCGTTTCTGACCCACGGGTTCTGACCGAAGGAGCTGAACCTCGCTGCTCTAGAGAAAAGAAGGAATAAAGAGGTCATGATATCTCAAAAAGCATGTAGGAAAATGCCCAACCAGATAGCCCATTAGGCCACTAAACATATATATTCAACCTTCGTAAGACCAACTCTTGAGTAAGAAGCCCTGGCATGGTGTTCATACCTGGAAAAACATGCAATTGACTTAGAGGAATTACAGAGATATACGTCTTGATTTGTCTTGAGCAAAAGGGAGACACAGAAAAAGGTTGAGGGAGAGGGGAACTTCCCCACGTTAGAGGAAAGGCGAGTCATAGGGGACATGATAACAACGTTCAAGATATTAGGCGAACCAGATAGGTTGGACTATCATTATTCCCAATGAGAAACAGTTGGACCAATTCAATAAGAAACTTTAAAAAACAGTTACGAAAAATACTTGATAACTTAAAATTGATTACATAAACGCAAATAGATGAGTAAACACACACACACACACACACACACACACACACACACACACACACACACACACACACACACACACACACACACACACACACACATTCACACACAGTTTCAAATGTAAATAAGATAGAACCCAGTAGGTTCAGGAATCTGTACACCAGTTAATTGACAGTTTAGAGGCGGGACCAAAGAGCCACAGCTCAACCCCCGCAAGCACAATTAGGTGAGTACACACACACATTATTGATGTGTGTGTGCATCGCCGACGATGCAAAAATTATGAGGAGGATTGAAACAGAGGATGATAGTAGGAGGCTACAAGATGACCTGGATAGACTGAGTGAATGGTCCAACAAATGGCTGTTGAAGTTCAACCCGAGTAAATGCAAAGTAATGAAACTAGGCAGTGGAAACAGGAGGCCAGGCACAGGATACAGAATAGGAGATGAAGTACTTAATGAAACAGACAGAGAGAAAGATCTAGGAGTTGATATCACACCAAACCTGTCTCCTGAAGCCCACATAAAGAGAATAAGGTATGCGGCATATGCGAGGCTGGCTAACATCAGAACGGCGTTCAGGAACCTGTGTAAGGAATCATTCAGAATCTTGTACACCACATATGTAAGACCAATCCTGGAGTATGCGGCCCCAGCATGGAGCCCGTACCTTGTCAAGCACAAGACGAAGCTGGAAAAAGTCCAAAGGTATGCTACTAGACTAGTCCCAGAACTAAGAGGCATGAGTTATGAGGAAAGGCTGCGGGAAATGCACCTTACGACACTGGAAGACAGAAGAGTAAGGGGGGACATGATCACAACCTACAAAATCCTCAGGGGAATCGACCGGGTAAACAAGGATGAACTATTCAACACTGGTGGGACGCGAACAAGGGGACACAGGTGGAAGCTGAGTACCCAAATGAGCCACAGAGACGTTAGAAAGAACTTTTTCAGTGTCAGAGTAGGTTAGTAAATGGAATGCATTAGGAAGTGATGTGGTGGAGGCTGACTCCATACACAGTTTCAAATGTAGATATGATAGAGCTCAATAGGCTCAGGAATCTGTACACCAGTTGATTGACGGTTGAGAGGCGGGACCAAAGAGCCAGAGCTCAACCCCCGCAAGCACAATTAGGTGAGTACACACACACACACACACACACACACACACACACACACACACACACACACACACACACCACACACACACACACACACACACACACACACACACACACACACACACACACACACACACACACACACACACACACACACACACACACACACACACACACACACACACACACACACACACACACACACACACACACACACACACACACACACACACACACACACACACACCACACACACACCACACACACACACACACACACACACACACACAGCTCTGCTGGTAAGAAAAGGCTGGGATTTTGAGGAGATGGATATTCAGGGCTGTGAAGGTTTCAGTGACTACATAGCAGGTACTGTAACAAATGGAGGGAAAAAAATTATAGTCGCAGTCATATATAATCCACCACCAAATGACAGAAGACCTAGACAGGAATATGATAGAAACAACATGGCCACCATTAACATAATAGAAAGAGCAGCTTCTGTTGCTAGCAGGAATGGATCTGGACTACTAATTATGGGAGACTTCAACCATGGGAAGATAGATTGGAAGAACAGAGACCCGCATGGAGGACCAGAAACATGGAGAGCTAAGCTGCTGGACGTGGCAACAAGAAACTTTCTAAGCCAGCATACCAAAGAGCCAACAAGAATGAGAGGAGAAGATGAACCAGCAATGCTTGATTTGATATTTACCCTAAATGAATGGGATATAAGGGAAGTTAAGATGGAAGCGCCCTTGGGAATGAGTGACCACAGTGTATTGAACTTTGAGTACCTGGTAGAGCTAGGACTTATCTCCCCCCAAAAAGAACTAGGAATCAAAAGGCTGGCATACCGAAAGGGGAATTATGAACAGATGAGAAGTTTCCTAAGTGAAATACCTTGGGACACAGACCTCAGAGACAAGTCTGTACAGGGTATGATGGACTATGTTACCCAAAAGTGTCAGGAGGCAGTAAACAGGTTCATCCCGGCCCAAAGGGAAAAATCCGAGAAGCAACAAAAGAATCCATGGTATAATAGGGCATGTATGGAAGCGAAGAAACTGAACAAGAAGGCGTGGAGGAACTTCCGGAATAACAGAACACCAGAAAGCAGGGAGAGATACCAGAGAACGAGGAATGAGTACGTCAGGGTGAGAAGAGAAGCAGAGAAAATTTTTGAAAATGATATAGCAAACAAAGCCAAGACCGAACCAAAGCTACTCCACAGTCACATCAGAAGGAAAACAACAGTGAAAGAACAGGTATTGAAACTTAGAACAGGCGAGGACAGGTATACAGAGAATGACAGAGAGGTGTGTGAGGAACTCAACAAGAGGTTCCAGGAGGTCTTCACAATGGAACAGGGTGAGGTCACTGTGCTAGGAGAAAGGGAGGTAAACCAGGCGGCCTTGGAGGAGTTCGAAATTACGAGAGAGGAGGTCAAGAGACACCTGCTGGATCTGGATGTTAGAAAGGCGGTTGGTCCAGATGGGATCTCACCATGGGTACTGAAAGAGTGTGCAGAGGCACTTTGCTTGCCACTCTCCATAGTGTATAGTAAATCACTAGAGACGGGAGACCTACCAGAAATATGGAAGACGGCGAATGTGGTCCCAATATACAAAAAGGGCGACAGACAAGAGGCACTGAACTACAGGCCAGTGTCCTTGACTTGTATACCATGCAAGGTGATGGAGAAGATCGTGAGAAAAAACCTGGTAACACATCTGGAGAGAAGGGACTTCGTGACAAATCGCCAACATGGATTCAGGGAGGGTAAATCTTGCCTTACAGGCTTGATAGAATTCTACGATCAGGTGACACAGATTAAGCAAGAAAGAGAGGGCTGGGCGGACTGCATTTTCTTGGATTGTCGGAAAGCCTTTGACACAGTACCGCATAAGAGGCTGGTACATAAGCTGGAGAGACAGGCAGGTGTAGCTGGTAAGGTGCTCCAGTGGATAAGGGAGTATCTAAGCAATAGGAAGCAGAGAGTTACGGTGAGGGGTGAGACCTCCGATTGGCGTGAAGTCACCAGTGGAGTCCCACAGGGCTCTGTACTCGGTCCTATCTTGTTTCTGATATATGTAAATGATCTCCCGGAGGGTATCGATTCGTTTCTCTCAATGTTTGCGGACGATGCTAAAATTATGAGAAGGATTAAAACAGAAGAGGACTGTTTGAGGCTTCAAGAAGACCTAGACAAGCTGAAGGAATGGTCGAACAAATGGTTGTTAGAGTTTAACCCAACCAAATGTAATGTAATGAAGATAGGTGTAGGGAGCAGGAGGCCAGATACAAGGTATCATCTGGGAGAGGAAATTCTTCAGGAGTCAGAGAAGGAAAAAGACTTGGGGGTTGATATCACGCCAGACCTGTCTCCTGCAGCACATATCAAGCGGATAACATCAGCGGCATATGCCAGGCTGGCCAACATACGAACGGCATTCAGAAACTTGTGTAAAGAATCATTCAGAACTTTGTATACCACATATGTCAGGCCAATCCTGGAGTATGCAGCCCCAGCATGG